>NW_026615625.1:0-46395 GCF_000801105.2 Raphanus sativus | reverse complement strand
TTGTAAGACCCGAACCTGGATCCTAAGACCCAACTGATCCGCGGCCTTAACCTAATCATCTAAGTGCAATTGGCCGGTTTATGTCCATATTTTTCTAAGTCATTTTCAAGTGATCTGAGGTTCATATTCAATACATAAGCAATGCGGAAGCTAAGATAAACATTCATTTTATTAATATAAACCATGTGATCCATACAATGTAGTAATATCAATCAGTTTGCACAATAGGCTATCATAAGTTCCATACTATCTAAACACACATCACACATCCATCCTTGGCTTGAGTCTTCACAGCTCCTTGGCTTTCCCACGATCCTGACCAGATCCTGCAATCATATAAATTCCATCAAATACACAATCAAACCGATATCCTAGCAACAAGTCTAGCAATGCATGGTTAAGTCCCTTAGAACTAGTTTCTGTCCCAAACCTTGACCCACTCGGATAGGTCTCTAAAAATTATGCAAACACCATGATAAATCATGATAATTCACAACTAAGAGAATGGTCAAGTCAGAATCCACAGAACAGGTCCGGATCATACCGATCTCACCCTAGACCCGCCCCCATGGCCATAACTTACCACCTCTAAATCAGTGATATAAAATTATCCTTTCATCATGATAATTCATGATAAATCCCAATTAAGAGATATATGAAGTCGGAATCCCCAAACCTCAACCGGAAGTAGGAGATCCAACCTTACATGCCCAACCAAGGCCATGGAGAGATTACACTGACCAATCCATGCCCTGAGGGTCCGACCATGAGTTTAAACCCACGGACAACATCAATATATATTATAAAAGAGATAGAATGGAAGAGAAGGGAGAACGGATGCAACCAACATCACTTGGTCCATGCGGACCATCCATCCGGACACACGGATCATGGCGATGGTAAGTGGTTAGCATCACTAACCTTAGGAGTGGCCGACGATGGGTTCTGATCCTTCCCACTAGCCTTCTCGGTTCCTCTTGTATCCATCTTCACACGGTTCCTTCCCACAACACTTCCTTGGTCGCCGGTCAAGAACAAATCACCACCACACTCACACGGCCAACAAGTAAAACCGCCGGTCTCTTTCTCTCTTGGATTCTCTGGCAATTTTGGCAGAGTTTCCCCTCTTTGTCTGATGAAATATCGATGCCAGAGCCCTCTATTTATAGAGGAAGGGTTCGCCAACTGCTTTTGGGCGAACCGGTGCGAAGATTGGCCGAATGGGCGCATGTGGGAATCAACGCATCCCTTTGGTCCAACCGCCTCTCAACCGCCATCCCAACTGCTTCTCTTCATCGATCAGCATCAGCTAGCACTTGACCAAGTGTCTAGTTGCACCACCAGCTCACTTGGCCTCACCGGACCGCACCACCATCCCACCGGACCATAACCGCTCATGGTCCGGTCACACCATCTCAACTCCTAACACTCCTCCAAGCTGAGATGAGCTGACCACTAGTGTCACCAGCTGAGTGAGCTAACACTCCAGCTACTGGAGCTGACCAGAACTCTTGTGAGCTACTGTGAGCTCCCTCACACTTCATCTAGCTGCCCGAGCTTGTTTCACACTCCGGCCAGCTGTCTAAACCCTTGTCCAGCTTCCTTAAGCTTGAACCTTCCTTGCCTTGGTTAAGTTTCAGCCTCTGATACCCTTAACCCACTTCCCGGACCATGATACGCCTTGTCTTAGGTCATTAGACCTGATTTGGTGCATCCCCTCGCACCATGGTCCATCCGGCCGATCCTATCTAGGATCGGGGACATGACAAGTCTCCCCCACTTGATAGGGATTCGTCCTCGAATCCAGACCAAGTGCATCTTCACTAACATACTGATCATACCACTCAGGATACTCAGCCTTCATTCTTGCCTCGGTTTCCCAAGTGATAATGTCCTTGCCATTACTCTCCCACACTACCTTGATCATAGGTACTGTCTTCTTCCTTGTTGCCTTCTCTGCCCTATCTATGATTCGAACCGGCCTTGTCTCTAAGGTTAGGTTCTTACCAAGATCTTTGGGAATCTCAGGCAACACCACATCCTGCTCGGATAGACACTTCCTTAGTTGGGACACATGGAACACATTGTGGTATGCATCCATTGCTGATGGCAAATCCAACTTGTATGCCACTGCGCCCACTCTCTCTGTGATCCTGAATGGACCCAAGTATCTAGGATCCAGTTTCCTTCTTCCAGAAACCCTGGTCCTGCCTCTGAAGGTAATCATCTTGAGGTACACTAGGTCACCCACCTCAAACTCAAGATGCTTCCTCCTCTTGTCCGCATAGCTCTTCTGTCTATCCTGAGCTTCCTTCATCTTCTCTTTGACAAACTTGATCTTCTCTGTGGTCTCCTCCACAATCTCAGGACCAATCATGCTGCGCTCCCCCACTTGGGTCCAGCATAATGGTGTCCTGCATGGCCGCCCATACAAAGCCTCATATGGTGACATACCAATGCTTGTATGGAAGCTATTGTTGTAAGCAAACTCTACCAAAGGCAAGTGCTTCTCCCAGGTCTCTCCCCAGTCCAAAACACAAGCCCTTAGCATGTCCTCCAACGTCTGGATTGTCCTCTCTGACTGACCATCAGTCTGAGGATGATAAGCTGTACTCATGTGCACTCTTGTGCCTAAGGCCTTTTGAAAGCTTGCCAAAAGTAGGATGTGAACCTCGGATCTCTATCCGACACAATGCTTGCAGGTACACCATGAAACCTCACTATTTCATTGATGTAAATCTGCACAATCTCATCCACACCATCCCCCTTCTTGATTGCCAAGAAGTGAGCCGACTTGGTTAGCCTATCGACCACCACCCAAACAGCATCCTTCTTGTTTCTGGTCGTAGGGAAACCAGTCACAAAATCCATGGTAATGTGATCCCACTTCCATTCTGGAATGGGTAACTTTGGAGTAGTCCACTGGGCACTTGGTGCTCCGCCTTGACCAATTGGCAAATGGGACACTTTGCCACCCACTCGGCCACATCAGTCTTCATGCGCACCCAATGGTAATACCTCTTCAAATCTCTGTACATCTTGTTCAGTCCAGGATGTACTGAGAACTTAGATCTATGAGCTTGCCTCATAATCTCTTCCTTGAGTTCCCTATTGTTAGGAACACTTATCCTTCCATTAACCAAGATGGTACCATTGCTTGTGGTTTGGTACTCAGTCTTGTCATTGAGAGCAACCTTTTGAAGGTTCTCATCCAGCTTCTGAGCTGCACAAATCCTGGTAAGGAGATCGGCCTGATCCACTGCCTCTAACCCCAATGGCTCATCAGCACTAGCCAGTGTGTTAAGGTTGAGTGACCGGACCATCCCTTCCAATATATCAGCCTCCTTTTCAGCTGAAACCTCAGCCCTTCTCCGGCTCAAAGCATCAGCCACTAAGTTGGCCTTCCCTGGATAGTAAGTTATGTCCAGATCATAATCTGCCACAAACTCCATCCACCTCCTTTGCCTTAAGTTCAACTCAGGCTGAGTGAAGATATACTTCAGACTCTTATGGTCTGTAAGTATCTGAACCTTGGCACCATAAAGATATGATCTCCAAATCTTCAGGGCAAACACCACAGCTGCCATCTCTAGGTCATGTGTGGGGTAATTACCCTCATGCTTCCTCAATTGCCTTGAGGCGTATGCAATGACCTTCCCATGTTGGGTCAGTACACATCCTAATCCAGTAATGGAGGCGTCTGTGTACACCACATATGGTTGGTCCTCCTCAGGCAGGACAAGGACTGGTGCACTAGTAAGCATGTCCTTAAGCGCAGAGAAACTTCTCTCACACTCCTCTGACCATACAAACTTAACATCCTTTCCTGTCAACTGAGTCATAGGCTGTGCCAAGCTAGCAAAGCCCTTCACAAACTTCCTGTAGTAGCCGGCCAGCCCTAAGAAGCTTCTGACTTCTGTGGCATTCTTAGGCTGAGGCCATGCCTTTATGGCCACTACCTTCTCCGGATCAACAGACACACCTTCACTTGACACAATGTGTCCAAGGAAGCCAATGCTCTTTTGCCAGAAGCTACACTTGCTTAACTTAGCAAAGAGCTGCTGCTCTCTCAACCTTCCCAGCACAGCCCGGAGATGCCTCTCATGATCCTCCTTGCTCTTGGAGTATACAAGTATGTCATCTATAAAGATGATTACAAATTCATCCAAGAAGTCTCGGAAGGTACCATTCATCATCTTCATGAATGCTGCTGGTGCATTGGTCAGACCAAATGGCATAACCACAAACTCATAGTGGCCATACCTGGTTCTGAATGCAGTCTTCTTTATATCACTTGGTTCAATTGGGATCTGATGATACCCTGAAGCCAAGTCAATCTTGGAGAACCACTTTGCTCCCTTAAGCTGATCCAACAGCTCATCTATCCGAGGCAATGGGTACTTGTTCTTGACAGTAACCCTATTCAGCCCTCGATAGTCAATACACAGCCTAAAGCTACCATCCTTCTTCTTCACAAAGAGGACTGGTGCTCCCCAAGGCGACACACTAGGGCGTATGAAACCCTTATCCAACAACTCCTCTAGTTGTTTCTTTAGCTCGGCCATCTCGGCAGGAGCCATGCGGTAGGGACTTTTTGACATTGGGGCCGTCCCTGGTTCCAGTTCTATTATGAATGGGTCTGACCTATCAGGGGGAATGCCCTGTGGAGACCTAAACACATCCTCAAACTCACTGACCAGCGGAATCCCGTCCGGGTTACCACCCCCAACAACCTCCTTAGTGGTGATTGTGGCAATATAAGCCTCACAACCCCGCTCAAGCATCCTTTCCGCTTGGACTGCTGATACCACTAAGCATCCAGAGGTTGGACGAATACCTTGGAACCTGATCGGGGGTCCACACCCACTCTCAAACAGCACCCTCCCCCGGTGACAGTCTAAGGTGGCCCGATTCTTTCCAAGCCAGTCCATACCCAAGATCACCTCATGATTCTTGAGTTGGACCACAACAAGATCCACAGGCATTACCCTGTCCTGGATCACCACTGGGATATCCTTCACTCGTCCTAATGAGGGCATCAATTGGCCTCCAGCCGCACTCACTAGGCCAGGATCATCCCCTGTCCCAATCTGGAACAAACCCTTTCCGACCAAACATGGACTCACAAAACTATGTGTAGCTCCAGTGTCGAAAAGTACATGTGTTTCCACACCACCAATACTTAGGGTCCCTACAGGAAACCCAATCTAAGCATCTAATCCATTCTAGGTTCCATACCATGCATTTCTAAAAATTTAAAAAGAATAAGATCAGATCATTACCAGTGATCGCCATGAAAGGCTTGGCCTCATCAGTGTCCTTAGACAACTCATAGACCCTTGGTGCAGATGTCTGGCCACGGCTTGGTTCCGGCTTGCTAACCTCAGACTTCATCCTGCCTGATCCAGCCTGAAGCTTAGGACAGTCCTTTCGGAAGTGTCCGGCCTTCCCACACTGGAAACAAGTCCTAGAGTCACCAGCCGCTTGACCACGACTCTGATCTGGTCCAGGACAGTCCCGGACTGAGTGGTCCATCTTGCCACACCTTGTGCAAGCTCCCATAGCTCTCCAGCACTCACCACCATGGCGCCTTCCACACTTTTGGCACTCCGGCCTTCCACCTGAGGTCTTACCCTCATCACCTGAATCTCTCTTCCTCTTCCGGTCACCAGCATGACCAGTACCACTTGCCTGACTCCTAGTCTTGAGCCTGGCCTCTCAGCAAGGTTAGTCTCCAGCATTGCCATGCGTTCCACCAACTCAGAGACAGTACGGAAGGTACGGACTGAGCAGTAGGTCCGGAGTTCGACCCTAAGGCCTCTTATGAACCTGCGGACCTGAACCTTCTCATCCTCCAACTCCTTACCCACATACTTCCTGAGCCGGTTGAACTCCTCTTCATACTCCCTGACTGACCTACGCCCTTGGGTCAAATCCAAGAACTTGGCCTCCAAACGATCCCATGCTTCAGCTGGGAAGTACTTGTGGTTGAACTCAACCTCAAAGTCAGAGAACTTCTCAATAGAACCATTGGTGCGCTTGTCCACAGACAGCCACCAGTTGTGTGCATCTCCCTCCAGGAAGTGCACTGCTATGTCTCTCTGGTACTCCTCAGGGCACCTTGTAGACTTGAAGTTCCGGGCCAGCCTGTCCCTCCATTCATCCGCCTCCATAGGGTCAGCACTTCCAGCAAAATGCTTTGTCCCTAGGCGAGATATGTGCTCTAGCACCTTCAGGTAATCCACCTTACCAGATCTTCTAGCTGGCGGATCAAGTTCAATCACCTCATCAACTGGTGCAACTTGTCCAGCAGCTCCTGGTACCACCACCTGAACTTGTGGAGCTTGCCCCACGGATGAATTCACCAATGGAGTGATCACTTGGGTCATAGCCAGCATCTGACTACCCATGAGCCTGATTGCATCAAGCACCTCCTTCATGCTAGGTTCCACCAGCTGGTTTCCTTGGTTAGCTCCACATTGGCTGCACCAATGCCTCGGCCGCCCTGATCACCAGCATGTGAGGACTCTCCCTCAGCCTCCATGTCATCTTGTAGCTGCCTTGCAGCTTCCTCAGCTTGCTCTTGCAGCTGTCTAGCTAGTTCAGCTTGCTCCAGCTGCTGCCTAGTCTCCTCAGCCGCCTTTTGCTGCTGTTCCACTAGACCTCATGAACCTCAGTCGGATTGATCCGAGCCAGAGGCAATCCAGTTGTACTGTCCATGCCAACGCTTGGATTGGGCAGCACCACACTTGGATTGGTTCCATCCGCGCCACCTTGGCCAGATGCTCCAGCTCCATCCTTAGTCCTCTTGGACTTGCTCCGACTCTTACCACCCTTAGGAACATCAAAACAACACACAAGATCAATGTTAGTATCACTTAACCAATGATCCAACCAAAACAGTTCCTAAGACAAAAATAAATCAAGCCCTATACTGTGAGACCCCAGCCGGATGTGTGATGATCAAACCATAACCCCCAAGTCCTAGAATCAAGCATGCTCTGATACCAACTTGTAAGACCCGAACCTGGATCCTAAGACCCAACTGATCCGCGGCCTTAACCTAATCATCTAAGTGCAATTGGCCGGTTTAAGTCCATTATTTCTAAGTCATTTTCAAGTGATCTGAGGTTCATATTCAACTCATAAGCAATGCGGAAGCTAAGATAACATTCATTTTATTAATATAAACCATGTGATCCATACAATGTAGTAATATCAATCAGTTTGCACAATAGGCTATCATAAGTTCAATACTATCTAAACACACATCACACATCCATCCTTGGCTTGAGTCTTCACAGCTCCTTGGCTTTCCCACGATCCTGACCAGATCCTGCAATCATATAAAGTACATCAAATACACAATCAAACCGATATCCTAGCAACAAGTCTAGCAATGCATGGTTAAGTCCCTTAGAACTAGTTTCTGTCCCAAACCTTGACCCACTCGGATAGGTCTCTAAAAATTATGCAAACACCATGATAAATCATGATAATTCACAACTAAGAGAATGGTCAAGTCAGAATCCACAGAACAGGTCCGGATCATACCGATCTCACCCTAGACCCGCCCCCATGGCCATAACTTACCACCTCTAAATCAGTGATATAAAATTATCCTTTCATCATGATAATTCATGAAAAATCCCAATTAAGAGATATATGAAGTCAGAATCCCCAAACCTCAACCGGAAGTAGGAGATCCAACCATACATGCCCAACCAAGGCCATGGAGAGATTACACTGTCCTATCCATGCCTTGAGGGTCCGACCATGAGTTTAAACCCACGGACAACATCAATATATATTATAAAAGAGATAGAATGGAAGAGAAGGGAGAACGGATGCAACCAACATCACTTGGTCCATGCGGACCATCCATCCGGACACACGGATCATGGCGATGGTAAGTGGTTAGCATCACTAACCTTAGGAGTGGCCGACGATGGGTTCTGATACTTCCCACTAGTCTTCTCGGTTCCTCTTGTCTCCATCTTCACACGGTTCCTTCCCACAACACTTCCTTGGTCGCCGGTCAAGAACAATTCACCACCACACTCACACGGCCAACAAGTAAAACCGCCGGTCTCTTTCTCTCTTGGATTCTCTGGCAATTTTGGCAGAGTTTCCCCTCTTTGTCTGATGACAAATATCGATGCCAGAGTCCTTTATTTATAGAGGAAGGGTTCGCCAACCGCTTTTGGGCGAACCGGTGCGAGGATTGGCCGAATGGGCGCTTGTGGGAATCACCGCATCCCTTCGGTCCAACCGCCTCTCAACCGCCATCCCAACTGCTTCTCTTCATCGATCAGCATCAGCTAGCACTTGCCCAAGTGCCTAGCTGCACCACCAGCAACCTTGGCCTCACCGGACCGCACCACCATCCCACCGGACCTTAACCGCCCATGGTCCGGTCACACCATCTCAACTCTTAACACTCCTCCAAGCTGAGATGAGCTGACCACTACTGTCACCAGCTGAGTGAGCTAACACTCCAGCTACTGGAGCTGACCAGAACTCTTGTGAGCTACTGTGAGCTCCCTCACACTTCATCTTAGCTGCCCGAGCTTGTTTCACACTCCGGCCAGTTGTCTAAACACTTGTCCAGCTTCCTTAAGCTTGAACCTTCCTTTCCTTGGTTAAGTTTCAGCCTCCTGATACACTTAACCCATTCCATGGACCATGATACGCCTTATCTTAGGTCATTAGACCTGATTTGGTGCATCCCCTCGCACCATGGTCCATCCGGCCGATCCTATCTAGGATCGGGGACATGACAATCCTGGTTTGATAAGAATCATAAAGATATTGCCATATGCCCGAACAAGCTAATCTGGAATCACCTTGATAGATAGTGGGATATCTTCTTCCTCACAACTCCTATGAGATTTGTTCAACATTACGGATATTCTCCACTGATTAGTGGTTCCCAATCAATCTTCTTACATCGTGGTTCATCCTGGTTTTATAAGAATCATGAAGATATTGCCATATGTCCGAACATGCTAATCTGGAATCACCTGGATAGAAAGTGGAATATCTTATTTCTCACAACTCCTATGAGATTTATTCAACTTCCTGGTTATTCTCCATTGATTAGTGGTTCCAAATAAAGCTTCTTCCATCGTGGATCATCCTGGTTTGATAAGAATCATGAAGATAATGCCATATGTCTGAACAGGAAAATCTGGAACCATCCGGATAGAAAGTGAGATATCTTCTTACTCACAACTCCTATGAGATTTATTCAACTTCCTGGTTATTTTCCACTGATTATTGGTTCCAAATAAAGCTTGTTCCATCGTGGTTCATCCTTGTTTGATAAGAATCATGAAATAATGCCATAGGTCCGAACAGGCTAATCTGGAACCATCCGGATAGAAAGTGGGATATCTTCTTACTCATAACTCCTATGAGGATTTATTCAACTTCCTGGTTATTCTCCACTGATTAGTGGTTCCATATAAAGCTTCTTACAACGTGGTTCATCCTGGTTTGATAAGAATCATGAAGATCATGGCATATGTCCGAACAGGCTAATCTGGAACCATCTGGATAGAAGGTGGTATATCTTCTTACTCACAACACTTATGAGATTATTTCAACTTCCTAGTTATTCTCCAATGATTATTGGTTCCAAATAAAGCTTTTTAGATCTTGGTTCATCCGGGTTTTATAAGAATCATGAAGATATTTCCATATGTTCGAACATGCTAATCTGGAATCACCTGGATAGAAAGTGGGATATCTTCTTTCTCACAACTCCTATGAGATTTATTCAAATTCTGGTTATTATCCACTGATTAGTGGTTCCAAATAAAGCTTCTTACATTGTGGTTAATCCTGGTTTGATAAGAATCATGAAGATAATGGCATATGTCCGAACAGGCTAATCTGGAATCATCTGGATAGAAAGTGGGATATCTTCTTACTCACAACTCCTATGAGATTTATTCAACTTCCTGGTTATTCTCCACTGATTAATGGTTCCCAATCAAGCTTCTTACATCGTGGTTCATCCTGGTTTGATAAGAATCATGATGATATTTCCATATGTCCCAACAGGCTATTCTGGAATCACCTGGATAGAAAGTGGGATATCTTTTTCCTCACAACTCCTCTGAGATTTATTCAACTTCCTTGCTACTCTCAACTGATTAGTGGTTCCCAATCAAGTTTCTTACATATTGGTTCATCCTGGTTTGATAAGAATCATGAAATAATGCCATAGGTCCGAACAGGCTAATGTGAAACCATCCGGATAGAAAGTGGGATATCTTCTTACTCACAACTCCTATGAGATTTATTCAACTTCCTGGTTATTTTCCACTGATTAGTGGTTCCAAATAAAGCTTCTTACATCGTGTTTAATCTTGGTCTGATAAGAATCATGAAGAATTGGCATATGTCCGAACAGGCTAATCTGGAATCATCTGGATAGAAAGTGGGATATCTTCTTACTCAGAACTCCTATGAGATTTATTAAACTTCCTGGTTATTTTCCACTGATTATTGGTTCCCAATCAAGCTTCTTACATCGTGGTTCATCCTGGTTTGATAAGAATCATGATGATATTGCCATATGTCCGAACAGGCTAATCTGGAATCACCTCGATAGAAAGTGGGATATCTTCTTCCTCACAACTCCTATGAGATTTATTCAACTTCCTTGCTACTCTCCACTGATTAGTGGTTCCCAATCAAGTTTCTTACATATTGGTTCATCCTGGTTTGATAAGAATCATGAAGATAGTGGCATATGTCCGAACAGGCTAATCTGGAATCATCTGGATAGAAAGTGGGATATCTTCTTACTCACAACACTTATGAGATTTATTCAACTTCCTGGTTATTCTGCACTGATTAGTGGTTCCAAATAAAACTTCTTAGATCGTGGTTCATCCTGGTTTGATAAGAATCATGAAGATATTGCCATATGTCCGAACAGGCAAATCTGGAATCACCTGGATAGAAAGTGGGATATCTTCTTCCTTACAACTCCTATGAGATTTATTCAACTTCCTTTTTACTCTCCACTGATCAGTGGTTTCCAATAAAGCTTCATACATATTGGTTCATCCTGGTTTGATAAGAATCGTGAAGATAATGGCATATGTCCGAACATGCTAATCAGGAATTATCTGGATAGAAAGTGGGATATCTTCTTACTCACAACTCCTATGAGATTTATTCAACTTCCTAGTTATTCTCCACTGATTAGTGGTTCCAAATAAATTTTCTTACATCGTGGTTCATCCTGGTTTGATAAGAATCATGAAGATATTGCCATATGTCTAAACAGGCTAATCTGGAGTCACCTGGATAGAAAGTGGGATATCTTTGTAACACCCGGTTCATCCTCACTCGATACCGGCATTTTACCAAACCACAATTGTGTCTCAAAAATCCGATAAAAGTCTTAAAGTCGATTTCCATATAAATAAAGAAATAAATCCATAAATCCATAAATCCAATAACTCAAATACTGAAATAATCGCCAAAAATAATACAATATAAGTCTGAGAATAAAAGCAAAGGAAAACGCCTAGAAACACCATCCGTCCAATCGATATCCTACTCGTCAGCCTCACCTGAAAAAGGGGGAAAAAGAGGGTGAGTAACAGGGGAGTCACTCAGTGAGGTATGGGATGCTAGACCCGAAGTTCATTGACTTGGACATAGCACTCCGAATAAAAATAATTTAATACTAATATATAACAACCACGACACCTAAAGCACCCAAAAGATCAACCAATGGTCCTAGCGACCGGCCCACTAACAGGCCAAAACCCACCGAATATGTGCTCGGCAACACACGCCCGGAGACGATTTATCGACCAACAGCTACGATCAACCGGTCGACTAAAGCTGACGGTAACCAACACAAAATCCGGCCTACAGATAAAACTCTCTCTACCCGGAAAAATCCCATACACAATCATAATAAATAAATATTATATAAATATATTATATTAATAATATTATAATATATCAATTCTAAATGAAACAATCAAAGTTGGACCATATAGACACCTATATCCGGTTTAAGCAAATAACCTAAACTATCAAGCAGACTCCAATAAGACATCAGACTGACTCAATTCACAAAGACGGATACATATTAGAACTAAACTATGTTTATTCGAAGTCCTATGCCGTGTACGAGAAATTACGAGAATAGCTCTCACCTTAGAAATGTGGAAAAGTAGTAGCTATGAACTCCAACTGCTCAAACAGACTCCAAATCTGAAATCAGGGCGAAAAATTGAGTCAGAACGCCCTTCGAACGGTCCAAAACGGATAACCGGGAATTTGGTAAAAAAGTCAACCCGCTGGTCAAAGGGTCAACCCGGTCAACTGTGACCCAAGCCGGTCAACCCTTGACCAAATCGAAATCGAATCAAACCATCCGGTTTTCCTTAACCGGAATCGATTTTGATTGAACCAGGATCAAATCAATTTCAAACCGGTTTAATCTCTAACCAAAATCAATTTCCAAAAACCGAACCAGACCGCAATCAAATTACCAAACCGAAAATCAATTATCAAACCAACCCGGCTGACAGGTCAACGAATTGATTCGCTGAGTCGACTCAGCCGAGTCGCCGGCGAGTCAGCGAGTCAATCGGCGAGTCACTGGTGACCGGTCGCCGGCGGCGACTAGAGATGGCGGCGGCTTACCAGGAAATCACCGGCAGCGGCGGAGGCGCGACGGCGATGCGGCGGCGGCATCCTGGCAGCGAACGGACGGTGGTCGGCTGCGGTGGCTCCGGCGAACGTCCGGCGGAAGCGGCGGCGCGTGTTAGGTACGCGAGGAGCTTCTGGTCGCGCGTGGAGGTGCGTCGCGGTGGCTCTGCAGCTGGTTTTTCTGCTCCGGACTCCTCTCGACGTCACAAACACGGTGGTGATCTTGGATTCGCCAAATACCACACGGTTAGAGAGATATGATCGATTTTCTAAACGGCCGAAAATAAAACTTATAAAGACGGCGGTCTGGTGGTTACCTTCGGCGTGTGACGGCGGTAAACGGTCCAATCTCGACTGAGGGAGTGGTGGCGGCGGCGGTTCAATATCACCACTCCGAGACGGTTCGGTTTCTGCAGAGGTTCGACGTCTTAAGTTTTCTCTGAGATGTCTGTCCGAAACCATCCGCAAAAAGCTCTGGATAGTCACTTCTCATCTGAGCCTCCGTTTCCCAAGTCTCCTCCTGAATACCGTCTCTCTCCCAACGAACCTTAACCAAACTGGTCATCGTCCCATGAACATCTTTCACTTGTCGGTCTAAAATCTTCACTGGTAGACAAGGTGCAGATAAATTTTTACCAAGGTCACTTGGCGGCTGCGGTAAAATAAGCTCTGGCTCTCTCACAACTTTTCTTAAGACTGATACATGGAATACATCATGAAAGTCTGATAGCTCTGCTGATAACTGTAATTTATAAGCCACTGCACCAATTCGCTCCCAAATAGGATACGGCCCCATATACCTCGGTTTAAGCTTCTTCAGCTTCCGAGTCTTAGATCCTCCCTGAAATGTCCTCATTTTCAGGTATACTAAGTCGCCCACCTGAAACTCCAAATCCTTACGGCGTTTATCTGCATAACTTTTCTGACGGTCATGGGCTTCCTTAAGCCGAGTCTTGAGCATCTCCACTTGCTCTACTGTCTCCTGAACCATTGCTGGTTCTAAGTATCGTCTCTCCCCCACTTCTGTCCAACAAAGTTGTGTACGACAAGGCCTACCATAAAGTGCCTCATAAGGTGCCATCTCAATGCTCGAATGATATCTGTTGTTGTAGGCAAACTCAACTAGAGGTAGATACTTTCCCCAGCTACCCTCCCAATCTAGGACGCAAGCCCCAAGCATATCCTCCAATGTCTGAATAGTCCTCTCTGACTGTCCGTCTGTCTGTGGGTGATAGGCTGTACTCATATGGACTTTCATCCCAAGCGCCTTCTGAAAGGCTCCCCAAAAAGCGGATGAGAACTTTGGATCTCGATCAGAAACAATACTAACAGGAACCCCATGCAACCTCACAATCTCATCGATGTATATATGTGCCAACTGCGTAGCTCCATCTGTCTTCTTAATCGGCAGAAAATGAGCAGACTTGGTGAGTCTGTCTACAATAACCCAAACAGCATTCTTCCCTCCAGACGTTGTTGGAAGTCTAGAAACAAAGTCCATAGTCACCATGTCCCATTTCCGTTCTGGCAATGGCAGGTTTTGCATCAACCCGCTAGGCACTTGATGCTCAGCCTTAACCATCTGACACGTCTGACACTGCGATACAAATGTAGCAACATCTTTCTTCATACCAGGCCAATGATAATAGCGCTTCAGATCTCTGTACATCTTAGTGTTGCCCGGATGGATAGAAAATTTTGAGTGGTGTGCTTGTTGTAAGATTTCCTTTCTTAACAACTTATCATCAGGCACACAAACTCGGTTCCGGTACATGTACATCCCACTCATAGCTGTATGATAACCGGTACTCTCAATCTCAATCTGCTTAACCAAAACCTTGTCATTATCCTGAACCTTGCGTATCCTCCATAATAAATCTGCATTCTCCAAGGCATCAAGACCAGATGTCTCTTCTTCTGCAGTAACTGCTCACACTCTGAGAGTGGCAAGTGTCGCCGTCAGCTCTTGAACCTCTTTGGTTCCTGACACATCAATCTTGCGTCTACTCAAGGCATCTGCCACCTGGTTGGCTTTGCCAGGATGGTAAGTAATATCCAGGTCGTAATCTGCTAACAACTCCATCCATCTTTGCTGCCTCAAGTTTAGATCTGCCTGAGTAAAAATATACTTCAAACTCTGGTGGTCTGTAAGGATCTTAACCTTCTCTCCATACAGATATGACCTCCAAATTTTTAGTGCAAACACAACTGCTGCTAACTCCAGATCGTGAGTAGGGTAGTTAACCTCGTGAGGTCTCAACTGGCGTGATGCATAAGCAATAACATGACCCTCCTGCATCAATACACAACCCAAGCCAGTACCTGACGCATCTGTATAAACCTCATATGGTATTCCTGGTCTCGGTAGTACCAGAACTGGTGCATTCGTCAATTGTCGCTTCAGCTCAGTGAAACTCTGTGAACACTCATCAGTCCAAACAAGCTTAACATCCTTGCCTGTCAGCTCTGTCATCGGCTTGGCGATACTGGCAAAACCCTTGACGTACTTCCTGTAATAACCTGCTAAACCCAAAAAGCTATGGATCTCAGTAGCACTCTTAGGTGTCGGCCACTCTGAAATTGCAGTAATCTTCTCTTGGTCAACAGCAACTCCTTCCTCAGAAACCACATGGCCCAAAAATCCAATCTTCCTCTGCCAGAAGCTACATTTACTCAGTTTAGCAAACAACTGATGTTCTCTCAGCTTCCCCAAAACAATCCGCAAATGCTCAGCATGCTCTTCTCTGCTCCGAGAATAAATTAGAATATAATCAATGAAGACAATCACAAACTTATCCAAGTACTCGCGAAAAACATCATTCATCAACTTCATGAACGCTGCAGGTGCGTTTGTCAACCCAAATGGCATTACCACAAATTCATAATGACCATAACGTGTCCGAAAAGCCATCTTCCGTACATCTCCATCTGCTATCGCAATCTGGTGGTGATCTGATGCCAAGTCTATCTTAGAAAACCATGAAGCTCCCTGCAACTGGTCCAACAACTCATCGATTCTCGGAAGTGGATACTCATTCTTGATGGTCACCTTGTTCAACCCTCTGTAGTCAATACAAAGCCTGAAACTCCCATCTTTCTTCTTCACAAACAGTACTGGTGCTCCACAAGGTGAAGTACTAGGTCTGATGAAACCTTTCTCCAATAACTCCTCCAACTGCTTTTTCAATTCAGCCATCTCTGCGGGTGCTAATCGGTACGGAGCCCGTGAAACTGGTGCTGTCCCTGGTTCCATCTCAATGGTGAGGACATCATCTCTGGGTGGTGGTGGCCCTTTTAAAGCCTCAAATACATCTTGAAACCCTGCAACCACAGGTATGTCTTGCAACTCAAAATGTCCATCATCTTTGACCATCAAGATAGTTGCTAGAAATCCCTCTGCTCCTCTCTCCAACAAATCCTCAGCACGCATCATGGAGACAATAGAACTCCCCGCTGAACTTGGATGCACTGGAATGTGATATTCCCTTCCTCTCTAGGGATAAGAACTCTTGCCCTTGGACAATCTACCACCACTCGATGCCGCGACAGCCAATCCATCCCAAGTATAACATCGTAGTAATCCAGCTCCATCTCTGATAAGTATCCGATGCAATCCACTCCTCCTAGTACAACTGGTACCTCTCGATGGATACCAAGGGTTCCTAAACTCTCTGTGCCAGCTGTTATAATCTGCTTCTTCTTTGGCTCAAAGACACCTTGAAAGGACCAAGACTTGACTAGCCGCGAACTCACAAAGCTGTGGGAAGCTCCCGTGTCGAAAAGAGTGTGAGCTATCTCACCTCCAACAGAAACCGATCCTACACACATTTTTTTTAACTATATACTATAACCATCAACACAAGTACTCAAAAGAAAAGATATGGTATGAATACTGATAATACCATGAATTTCACCCGTTTTTAGCCATGGTATATGAGAGTTTTCATTCATATTTACTACGTTTTCAAAGTATTTTAGAGTATTTTCAGGCACATGTACTTAATTGAAGAAAGCAATACTTTTAAGGCATTTTTGGAGTATTCTCACGAATGAAGAATCGACGGATAGGAATCATGCGAGATCGGACGATTAGAGTCAATAACAATCGATCGACAGAGATGGAAGAGTGTCGACCGATATTTAACCATTCGATGGATTACGATTTAGAAGATTTTCAAGTATCATAAAGTGTGCTATTTACACAATTAGTCCATGGCCGCCTGTTAGGCTTTATATACTAAGGTTTTGTATCATTTTAGAGGCAGACTTGCCTAGAGACCTATTGGAGAAGAGAAGCAATTTGGCTACCTTAGGAGAAAAGTTAGAGTTGGAGAGATAGATCTGAGACTGCAAAACAGAGAAGATCTTGAACTCCCTTTTTATCTTACTCATTACTCTTTGTGTTCCTTATTTCATATTAAGTTTTATTCAAACCATCATGATCTTGTCTCTCATGAATATGTCTGAGTAAACCTAATTGTTAGATTTAGGTTTCTCATAAGGGTGAATCATGTGATGAGATTGTGATATTTATTAGGGTTGTTAAATTAGTCCTTTCACTTAGTTATTCTTAATACTAGATTTAGGATTGATCACCCTTAAATCTAGATCTAGATCTGAACCTCTTATTTGAGAGAGTAATTCACTTTTTAGGGTAATTTGAGTGATATCAAATTTGGCGCCGTTGCCGGTGACTCTTTCTTATTACTTTTAGATTTAATTTAGAATTTAGCATAGACTTTGTTATTTTTGCTAATTTTTCTATTCTTTTGTTTTACAAAACAAAGGATGGAGAATACAGATGTCGGCCAAGCATCGATCGACACAGAACATTGTCAATCGAGCGACGCAGATACAGAAGCAGGTAAGTACCCTCTTACCGATGCTAATCATGAGAAAGTAGTCCAAACTGAACCGATAGGTCAATCAAGCAACACTTCTAGCCAAACTAATGAAAAACAGGGGACTGAAATCCCTGTTAAGTCAAACTCTACCTTGAACATAGGTAAAGAAATTAAATTGCCCTTGCAAGACTACTTAAACCCCGATAGGACCTATTCCAATAGGTCCGCTATCAGAATACCTGACGACGTCACCTCGAAAACCAAGTTTAATGTTGAATATTATAATATGATGCGTCGAAACCCTTTTAAAGGATCTTCTCTAGAACATCCACAAGACCACATCGAGGGTCTAGAGGAATTAATTCCAGACGAGTATATTCGTTGCAGACTTTTTCCATTTTCATTAGAAGGGGGAGCCTTAAGATGGCTTAACTGTCTACCAAGAGGGTCCCTGACTAGCTGGAAAGAGATTAGAAATGCTTTCATTAAGCAATTCTTCGACGATACTCGTTATTGGGAAGTGAGGAGGCGAATCTCTACCTTCCGTCAAGATCCTCAGGAATCATTCAAAAATGCATGGGGAAGATTCAAGAGTTACGAACTCGAATGCCCCCACCATAGTTATCCAGAACCACAATTTCTTAAGATCTTTTACAAAGGTGTGATTCTGAGCTATAAGACAACGCTTGATACAGCAAGCGAAGGGAATTTCGTTACTAGAAATCCTATGGAAGCAAGACGCCCAATCGAAAACATGGCAACAGGAAGATCTTATGAAGAGATGAATGAAGAAAAAGAAAAAGAAAAAGCTATAATCTCAATAAAAAATACTGAGTTAGCCAAGATTAAAAATTCTATAAATTCGTTTCATTCCCTTCTAACAGATCGAAACCCACCTAACCTGTGCCAGTACTACAATAAAACTCCTCCTATATCAGACGATGAGCTCGACTTTATAGAAGAATTAGATGATACTGATCCTCATTCTGTGTTTAACGTCGACAACTTTACACGAGACTATGAAATCTGTATACAGTCTCGTACTGGAAGAGAAAAGTACAATCTAAAACAGGCTCTTATAGGAAACCGTAAAATGAAATCCGAATTCAACGGGAAAGTAAATAGTGTTTACGGTGAGCTAAATCAGAAGATGGATTCTCTAATTGAACACCTACGAGGAATGGAAGACAAAATTGCTAACCTTGCAACTACTCTAAAAAGAGAGACCGGTCGTCTTCCTGGAAGGACCGATGCTAACCCTGGAGCAAAACGCCAGGCATATGCCGTGATGTTACGAAGCGGAAAACACCTTGAAACGAATCCCAGAGAAGATGCCAGCAATAAAAAATTCATCGATAACGCGGGAAAAAGCAATTCCAACCCCATAGAACTTCTCGACAATGACTCCGACTCAGGAACATCAGAACAAAGGAAAAACACTTCAAATAAAAAGAATCAGGGGAAAACTATAGATTCAGACAAAGAGAATCCCGATGCCGGAGTCGAAATCGACCATCTGGACGAACCAAATGTCGATCGATCCTCTGGGAAGGAAAACGATCGACCGTCTAGCGGCACCAGCAATAGCAATACACAATCTACCGGGACTGAAAGAGTCTATAGAACTCCTCCCCCATTTCCTCCAAACAAACCACAAACTAAGAAAGTATTGGAACATGCAATCTGCAAAAAGGCTTTCGACAAAATCACTCTCGAGATTTCCCTCAGTGACGCTCTTAAGATAGCCCCCTCGGTGAAAAAGTACGTAAAAGATATGATATCCTCGAGTGGAGAACAAAGCGTCATGCTGGTGTCAGAGGAAGTAATTGCGATGATACAAGGAGAAACTTCAATCAAAAGGTCTGACCCTGGTAGTTTTGTCCTAGATTGTAAGATACAAAACGCACGTTTTCCTCGATCTCTATGTGATCTTGGTTCTAGTGTAAACCTCATGCCATACTCTGTGGCAGTTTCACTAGGATATAATAAATTCGTTCCAACGCCTATTACGCTAGTCTTAGATGATCGTTCTATTAGGGTACCTGAGGGAATCCTCGTAGATGTACCAGTCAAAATTGATGATTGCTTCATACCAGCAGATTTTGTTGTACTCAAGTATAAACAAGTGACGAAAGACCCCCTTATATTAGGTCGGCCCTTTTTAGCTACAGCAGGAGCAATAATAGATTGTAAAGGAGGAAAGATTAACTTAAATGTCGGAGATATATCAATGAACTTCGACATGGAAAAACTAGTAAAACGTCCTCTGATAGACGATCACGCCTTTTACACAGAAGAAGTTTCTGAGCTGGAGAAAGAATACCTTACGTATATATGTTCTACCAATTCATCGGTTACGCCAGAATGTAAGGAAGCTTTCGAAGCGCTGAAGAAGTCTCTTATAACTGCCCCAGTCGTACAACCACCAGATTGGAATCTCCCTTTCGAGATTATGTGCGATGCGAGTGATTTCGCAGTTGGAGCAGTTCTAGGACAACGAAAAGATAAGAAGCTACACGCTATATACTATGCGAGTCGCACACTCGACGAAGCGCAACGGAATTACTCTACCACAGAAAAAAGTTACTAGCAGTGGTTTATGCTTTCGAAAAATTCCGCCAATACTTAGTTGGAGCACATGTTATAGTCCACACTGATCATGCTGCCATCAAATATTTAATGCAGAAGAAAGATGCTAAACCAAGAGACTAATAAGATGGATCTTACTACTCCAAGAGTTCGATATCGAGATCAAAGATAAAAGAGGAGTAGACAACGGTGTCGCTGATCATCTTTCCAGGATTCGAATTGAGGATAAAGTTCCTATAGACGATTTCTTTCCTACAGAGAATATAGCTCTTTTGGACACGTCATTCATAGGTCACATATCGCTCATATCTGACGGATTGCTGGACGAATCAAATGGCAAATTGACGACCGACACTACTGATGCAAGATCAATCATATCCATCAGCGACAGAACATCAACAGAACTTATTGACATACCAGTTAAGGTTGCTTGTAATGCTTTGAATAATAATATATCTGATGTCTCTCTACAAGAAGCAAACACGATTGGACGAAACATCAAAGATCGACCTTGGTATGCCGATATAGTCAACTATTTAGCCGCTGATTTTGAACCAGAAATTTTAAAAGGTTATGAAAGAAAGAAATTCTTTCGTGAAGTTCAGAGATACCGCTGGGATGAGCCCTATCTCTACAAGCACTGTTCTGACGGCATATATAGAAGATGCGTCTCTGAAGTTGAAATTCCGAACATTATTTACCAATGTCATAGCTCTGATTACGCAGGACATTTCGCCACTTTTAAAACAGTTTCCAAAATTCTCAAAGCAGGATTTTGGTGGCCAACAACATTTCGCAATGTTCATGCTCATATAGCACAATGCAACAGATGTCAGCGGAGAGGAAAAATAAGCAAGAGACATGAGATGGAACAAAAATTTATCTTGGAAGTAGAAGTTTTCGACTGTTGGGGAAATAGATTTTTTGGGTCCTTTCCCATCTTCTTATGGCAACAAATATATCTTGGTCGCTGTAGACTACGTCTCAAAATGGGTTGAGGCAGTTGCTTCCCCAACAAATGATGCGTCTGTAGTTATCAAACTTTTCAAGAGCATTATCTTCCCAAGATTTGGAGTTCCCAGAATAGTCATTAGTGACGGTGGATCACACTTCATCAACAAGGTTTTCGACCGATTGCTTGAGAAGAATGGTGTCCACCATCGAGTAGCTACACCCTATCACCCACAAACCAGTGGACAAGTGGAAGTTTCGAACCGACAAATCAAGGAAATCTTGGAGAAGACTGTCCGAATAGACATGAAAGATTGGTCTCGCAAACTAGACAATGCCTTATGAGCATATCGGACCGCCTATAAAACACCACTGTGAACGACACCCTTTCACTTGCTGTACGGAAAATCATGCCATTTACCAGTTGAACTGGAGCACAAGGCAGCCTGGGCAACCAAATTATTAAATTTTGATATTAAGCCAGCTGCCGAGAGACGACTAATTCAGCTCAACGAGCTCGATGAAACACGATATTTGGCATATGAAAATTCGAAGTTATATAAGGAACGAACAAAAGCTTATCACGATAAGAAAATCCTATCTAGACACTTTGAACCGAATGATCAAGTTCTCCTATATAACTCCAGATTAAACCTTTTCCCTGGAAAACTAAAATCTCGTTGGTCAGGACCTTTTACAATCAAGGAAGTAAAACCTTCCGGAGCACTAACGATAGTTAGTGAAGAAGGCGACGAGTTCACAGTAAACGGGCAGCGAGTAAAACATTATTGGGCCAAAGCACCAGATATAAAGCCCCTTCCGTTGCTACCACCCGATGATAACTAAACACAGTTATCCTAAGTCGAGCTAAAGACTTTAAACTAAGCGCTGAATGGGAGGCAACCCATTTTTCTTTTTATTTTTAATTCATTTTTTCATTTAATTTTTTTTCATCCTTATTTTTAATTTTTTCTCATTTTAATTTTTATTTATATTCATATTTATTTTTACTTAATTCATTTAGTTAGAAATTTTAATAACTAGTTAGTTGCAGACTTTTTATTATTTTCAAAGCATTCACCTCACATATGCATAAAAATCGATCGATATCAACAGAGGTTGTATCGATCGACACGGGGATGTCGAGGCAACTTCTCATTTAACTCGAGGATCCGCCTCTTCTTACCTTTCGTCAAGATCCTAGGAATCATTCAAAAATGCATGGGGAAGATTCAAGAGTTCGAACTCGATTTCCCCACCATAGTTATCCAGAACCACGATTTCTTAAGCTTTTACCAGGTGTGTTCTGAGCTATAAGACATTTCTTGATCAGCAAGCGAAGGTATTCGTTACTAGAAATCCTATGGAAGCAAACCCTAGGGTTTGGAAGATCTTATGAAGAATTGAAGAAAAAAAGCTATAATCTCAATAAAAAATACTGAGTTAGCCAAGATTAAAAATTCTATAAATTCGTTTCATTCCCTTCTAACAGATCGAAACCCACCTAACCTGTGCCAGTACTACAATAAAACTCCTCCTATATCAGACGATGAGCTCGACTTTATAGAAGAATTAGATGATACTGATCCTCATTCTGTGTGTAACGTCGACAACTTTACACGAGACTATGAAATCTGTATACAGTCTCGTACTGGAAGAGAAAAGTACAATCTAAAACAGGCTCTTATAGGAAACCGTAAAATGAAATCCGAATTCAACGGGAAAGTAAATAGTGTTTACGGTGAGCTAAATCAGAAGATGGATTCTCTAATTGAACACCTACGAGGAATGGAAGACAAAATTGCTAACCTTGCAACTACTCTAAAAAGAGAGACCGGTCGTCTTCCTGGAAGGACCGATGCTAACCCTGGAGCAAAACGCCAGGCATATGCCGTGATGTTACGAAGCGGAAAACACCTTGAAACGAATCCCAGAGAAGATGCCAGCAATAAAAAATTCATCGATAACGCGGGAAAAAGCAATTCCAACCCCATAGAACTTCTCGACAATGACTCCGACTCAGGAACATCAGAACAAAGGAAAAACACTTCAAATAAAAAGAATCAGGGGAAAACTATAGATTTAGACAAAGAGAATCCCGATGCCGGAGTCGAAATCGACCATCTGGACGAACCAAATGTCGATCGATCCTCTGGGAAGGAAAACGATCGACCGTCTAGCGGCACCAGCAATAGCAATACACAATCTACCGGGACTGAAAGAGTCTATAGAACTCCTCCCCCATTTCCTCCAAACAAACCACAAACTAAGAAAGTATTGGAACATGCAATCTGCAAAAAGGCTTTCGACAAAATCACTCTCGAGATTTCCCTCAGTGACGCTCTTAAGATAGCCCCCTCGGTGAAAAAGTACGTAAAAGATATGATATCCTCGAGTGGAGAACAAAGCGTCATGCTGGTGTCAGAGGAAGTAATTGCGATGATACAAGGAGAAACTTCAATCAAAAGGTCTGACCCTGGTAGTTTTGTCCTAGATTGTAAGATACAAAACGCACGTTTTCCTCGATCTCTATGTGATCTTGGTTCTAGTGTAAACCTCATGCCATACTCTGTGGCAGTTTCACTAGGATATAATAAATTCGTTCCAACGCCTATTACGCTAGTCTTAGATGATCGTTCTATTAGGGTACCTGAGGGAATCCTCGTAGATGTACCAGTCAAAATTGATGATTGCTTCATACCAGCAGATTTTGTTGTACTCAAGTATAAACAAGTGACGAAAGACCCCCTTATATTAGGTCGGCCCTTTTTAGCTACAGCAGGAGCAATAATAGATTGTAAAGGAGGAAAGATTAACTTAAATGTCGGAGATATATCAATGAACTTCGACATGGAAAAACTAGTAAAACGTCCTCTGATAGACGATCACGCCTTTTACACAGAAGAAGTTTCTGAGCTGGAGAAAGAATACCTTACGTATATATGTTCTACCAATTCATCGGTTACGCCAGAATGTAAGGAAGCTTTCGAAGCGCTGAAGAAGTCTCTTATAACTGCCCCAGTCGTACAACCACCAGATTGGAATCTCCCTTTCGAGATTATGTGCGATGCGAGTGATTTCGCAGTTGGAGCAGTTCTAGGACAACGAAAAGATAAGAAGCTACACGCTATATACTATGCGAGTCGCACACTCGACGAAGCGCAACGGAATTACTCTACCACAGAAAAAAGTTACTAGCAGTGGTTTATGCTTTCGAAAAATTCCGCCAATACTTAGTTGGAGCACATGTTATAGTCCACACTGATCATGCTGCCATCAAATATTTAATGCAGAAGAAAGATGCTAAACCAAGAGACTAATAAGATGGATCTTACTACTCCAAGAGTTCGATATCGAGATCAAAGATAAAAGAGGAGTAGACAACGGTGTCGCTGATCATCTTTCCAGGATTCGAATTGAGGATAAAGTTCCTATAGACGATTTCTTTCCTACAGAGAATATAGCTCTTTTGGACACGTCATTCATAGGTCACATATCGCTCATATCTGACGGATTGCTGGACGAATCAAATGGCAAATTGACGACCGACACTACTGATGCAAGATCAATCATATCCATCAGCGACAGAACATCAACAGAACTTATTGACATACCAGTTAAGGTTGCTTGTAATGCTTTGAATAATAATATATCTGATGTCTCTCTACAAGAAGCAAACACGATTGGACGAAACATCAAAGATCGACCTTGGTATGCCGATATAGTCAACTATTTAGCCGCTGATTTTGAACCAGAAATTTTAAAAGGTTATGAAAGAAAGAAATTCTTTCGTGAAGTTCAGAGATACCGCTGGGATGAGCCCTATCTCTACAAGCACTGTTCTGACGGCATATATAGAAGATGCGTCTCTGAAGTTGAAATTCCGAACATTATTTACCAATGTCATAGCTCTGATTACGCAGGACATTTCGCCACTTTTAAAACAGTTTCCAAAATTCTCAAAGCAGGATTTTGGTGGCCAACAACATTTCGCAATGTTCATGCTCATATAGCACAATGCAACAGATGTCAGCGGAGAGGAAAAATAAGCAAGAGACATGAGATGGAACAAAAATTTATCTTGGAAGTAGAAGTTTTCGACTGTTGGGGAAATAGATTTTTTGGGTCCTTTCCCATCTTCTTATGGCAACAAATATATCTTGGTCGCTGTAGACTACGTCTCAAAATGGGTTGAGGCAGTTGCTTCCCCAACAAATGATGCGTCTGTAGTTATCAAACTTTTCAAGAGCATTATCTTCCCAAGATTTGGAGTTCCCAGAATAGTCATTAGTGACGGTGGATCACACTTCATCAACAAGGTTTTCGACCGATTGCTTGAGAAGAATGGTGTCCACCATCGAGTAGCTACACCCTATCACCCACAAACCAGTGGACAAGTGGAAGTTTCGAACCGACAAATCAAGGAAATCTTGGAGAAGACTGTCCGAATAGACATGAAAGATTGGTCTCGCAAACTAGACAATGCCTTATGAGCATATCGGACCGCCTATAAAACACCACTGTGAACGACACCCTTTCACTTGCTGTACGGAAAATCATGCCATTTACCAGTTGAACTGGAGCACAAGGCAGCCTGGGCAACCAAATTATTAAATTTTGATATTAAGCCAGCTGCCGAGAGACGACTAATTCAGCTCAACGAGCTCGATGAAACACGATATTTGGCATATGAAAATTCGAAGTTATATAAGGAACGAACAAAAGCTTATCACGATAAGAAAATCCTATCTAGACACTTTGAACCGAATGATCAAGTTCTCCTATATAACTCCAGATTAAACCTTTTCCCTGGAAAACTAAAATCTCGTTGGTCAGGACCTTTTACAATCAAGGAAGTAAAACCTTCCGGAGCACTAACGATAGTTAGTGAAGAAGGCGACGAGTTCACAGTAAACGGGCAGCGAGTAAAACATTATTGGGCCAAAGCACCAGATATAAAGCCCCTTCCGTTGCTACCACCCGATGATAACTAAACACAGTTATCCTAAGTCGAGCTAAAGACTTTAAACTAAGCGCTGAATGGGAGGCAACCCATTTTTCTTTTTATTTTTAATTCATTTTTTCATTTAATTTTTTTTTCATCCTTATTTTTAATTTTTTTCTCATTTTAATTTTTATTTATATTCATATTTATTTTTACTTAATTCATTTAGTTAGAAATTTTAATAACTAGTTAGTACCATTTTTATTATTTTCAAAGCATTCACTCTCACATATGCATAAAAATCGATCGATATCAACAAGGTTGTATCGATCGACACGGGGATGTCGAGGCAACTTCTCATTTAACTCGACATCCGCCTCTTCTTTCCTTATTTCGCAAAACCTAGCCGAATCATAAAACTCCCTTTTCTCTATCGATTCTTGACGATTTCCGTTGAATCTTTGCCCAAAACCACTCGATTTCAAGCTCTCCATCTGTTTTCATTCGCATTTCTCTCATTATCCAAGGTATTGGTCCGAAATTCTCTTTGGATTGAAACCCTAGGGTTTGGGTTTTGAATTGAGAAAATCGGGTCGATTTGGTGCAATTCTAGGGCGTTTTAGATGTTTAAACCGGTTATCTAGGTGCTAGGATAGTTTGTTATGCTCCAATCCTCTCTTTCGATTCGTTTTCGTATGAACTGTTGAAATTGCAGGTTTCGCGAGTCGCTATCGATCGACACAGACATTGTCGTGTCGATCGATTTCCGATTTTCTGATGAACACTGATTTGATCTATCGATCGACACACACGAATGTGCATCGGTCGATATTACTCTCTTTCGCGAACCAATGCTAACTTACTCATTTTACTTCTCTTTTCAGATGAGCACATATTCGGACACTAAGAGAGAGAGGAGGACGAAGAGGAGGAGTGACCCCGCTGGCCCTTCAAACCGCCGGCAACCTCGAGTCCCGAGGGACGACGAGAGGCCTCCATGGCCACATGAGGATAAGACCCCCATTGCTTACAGGGAGGGTCGCGACTTCTCGGACCCAAGGGCAGTCATCTCCAGCAGGGAGTGTCTCGATAGAGAGCTCACAGAGCAGTGGGACGACTACGACAGCCTGCACTACAACGCCTGGATCGATGTCGACATCGAGCCTACACGCTTCATTGACCCGGAGGTCACACACAAGATGCGGATCCAGGATAATCTGTACGCGATGATTTCTCAGCTAGGGTTGGGCACCATAGCCACGCACGCCTACGACCTCCACGTTCCGTTGGTGCGCCAGTTCATGGCCTCTGTCCGTCTCACCTACCGCCATGACGGTCCTATAGTCGCGGGCGACGGCGTTCTCTCTTTCTTTGCTAGAGGGAAGAGATACTCGATCACCATCCCCCAGCTTTGCAGCATTTTCGGTTTTGAGGAGGATGCGACATCTTGCAGGTTCTCGCCTCTCCCTGGTGCGAGCGACTTCTGGAGGATCATAGGCACATGCAGTTGGAGCGGCTCAGCGACTCAGTCTGACGTTCGTCACCCGACTCTACGCTACTTCCTACGGGCTATTGCCAACACTCTGTTGTGCAAGATGGAGCCCAACAAGGTGCGCCTACTTGATCTCTCACAGCTCTTTTCAGCAGTGAACGGACTGGTCGATCTCTCTTACCTCAACACTGCGGGACTGGTAGTCCCCAACCTTGGAGCTCTCTTCGCCGAGCATCTGATCTCACTGAAGAAGAAACCCTTCTCGGGTTCGGGTAGGAAGAAGGAGAGTGTGGGTAGTCTTCTCACACCGATCTTTCAGTTCTGTGGTGTCCGTCTGGACAGGAGTACCGCAGACCGCCGCCATCTCTTCATGGACGAGCAGCACCTGATGAACTGTGTCTGGCTCAAGGAGAGCCTTCTCTGGTTTTTCAGGATGGACCGCCGCTGCCGTATGCTTCAGCTCCCGCACCCATCACTCACTGACTTTGACCAGCAGGTCGAGAGGATCCGGTTCAGGCCTGACGACGAGTTCTTACAGGAGCTCACCACCGAGTCTCGCCAGGTACCGCTGGAGCGTGGTGTTGGAGGATCGCAGGCAGCACCCGCAGCTCCCCTTCCTGACTTCGCGGACATACCAGACGTCCTGATGCCTGAGGCAGACTTTCAGAGGACGGTCATGAGTGCTCTGCGAGCCATCTGGGCTAGAGTCACGCGACCACCATGTGCGAGCAGGAGGAGTGTCAGAGCAGCGGACCCAGGACCATCTCACCAGTACCAGCAGGAGGAGGACGAGGAGGACACCGACTAGCCTTCTTACTTCTTCTCTTTATCTTTCAGTCTTTTTATTTTTTATGTTTATGTTTCGTATTTGCAGGATTTATGTTTTTAAACTTATCTATGTTTTATGCTTTAGCACTATTTCGTATGTTTAATTTTCTTTGTGTTTGGACTGACAACAGAGCTAACTTGAGTGTCAAGCTAGACGAGTGAGTGAGTCCCGTGCTAACACATTATCACCCATTCTGTCTGACACTGTTGATCGATACCGTCTATGGTACAGCGATCGACAGGAAAGACAGAAAGGTACGACACTTTGCTTCATTATCTCCACTTCTAACTTTTTATATTTATATATTTCCCTCTTATTATTACACCGAGACGGTGTAATTTAAGTCTGGGGGAGAGTGTTACTAACATTTATCAATTATCATCTATTTTCCAAAAATTAAAATCGTTTTTCGAGTCAAAAAGAAAAAAAATATTTAAATATTTATTAATGATTTTCTAAACCACTCTTTGGCGTTACTCTAGACTTATATTTACCACAGATTGCACTAGAGATACCAAAGTGGATCAACCTATCAGTTAGCCACACTTGCCCAGATTGTCTAAAGGAACCGAAGCTAGCCTCCAACCTAATACTGACTAGTTTAGCTTGTCTTGGGGCTTGGTATACATCGGATCGGAATCCTCCTACAAGACTGAAAAGGTACAAGTCTGTGCAATTCTGGTTTCCTTCCTTCTCTCTTCGGCATCTCAAGATCTAAGTTTATGTTATAAGATTGAAATGATTTCTTGAGAGGCAGAGGGGTAGGAGTGATTCCTGCGACCCCAGTATTCGAAATCTCAAGAATGATCACACGTTGTGGAAACGAGGGGTAGGACTGATTCATGCGACCCCATTATTCGCTACACTTTGCCAAAAACGTATGAGTTACAATGCAAAAGTCAATAAGATGGACTAGATGCCTATGTGGCATCGAAACCTGTTGAAATTGAAACTAATAAGAGATTCAGAGAAGAGAGATGAGAGGAGAAAAGAATCAGAAAAGACTACCTGCTCAGGAAACTTGTTTGAGTTGAATCCATGTGTCTTTTGATCGATACTCCCAAGGTAAAGCACACACTTTTATTTTATGTTAAGAAATGAGGTTAGTAAAGGAGAATTTTAGACAAGATCTGCTAAGTTGTTGGATATATGAATTTGGTTGCTATACTAGGATAAGGTATAAATGTGCATTTGTGGTTGAGACCGTTTAGATTCTTATGACAAGGAAGTGAGGATTTTTAAGTTTTCGAAAATAAGAGTCATGTTGTTTTCAAACCTCCTTCGGAGAGACTACTGATTGTTTTGCTTGAGGACAAGCAAAATAGTAAGTCTGGGGGAGTTGATATACCATGAATTTCACTCGTTTTTAGCCATGGTATATGAGAGTTTTCAATCATATTTACTATGTTTTCAAAGTATTTTAGAGTATTTTCAGGCACATGTACTTAATTGAAGAAAGCAATACTTTTAAGGCATTTTTGGAGTATTCTCACGAATGAAGAATCGACGGATAGGAATCATGTGAGATCGGACGATTAGAGTCAATAACAATCGATCGACAGAGATGGAAGAGTGTCGATCGATATTTAACCATTCGATGGATTACGATTTAGAAGATTTTCAAGTATCATAAAGTGTGCTATTTACACAATTAGTCCCTGGCCGCCTGTTAGGCTTTATATACTAAGGTTTTGTATCATTTTAGAGGCAGACTTGCCTAGAGACCTATTGGAGAAGAGAAGCAATTTGGCTACCTTAGGAGAAAAGTTACAGTTGGAGAGATAGATCTGAGACTGCAAAACAGAGAAGATCTTGAACTCCCTTTTTATCTTACTCATTACTCTTTGTGTTCCTTATTTCATATTAAGTTTTATTCAAACCATCATGATCTTGTCTCTCATGAACATGTCTGAGTAAACCTAATTGTTAGATTTAGGTTTCTCATAAGGGTGAATCATGTGATGAGATTGTGATATTTATTAGGGTTGTTAAATTAGTCCTTTCACTTAGTTATTCTTAATACTAGATTTAGGATTGATCACCCTTAAATCTAGATCTTAGGATTGAAGAGATAACCAACTGTATACTCTCAATACCCTGAAACAAACTATAGTGATCTAACTGACTAGACTCATGCGAAAGGTGGTCTAGATCATTAGAGAACGTGTTCAACCAAATCGATAATGCTTGCTAGAATTATCACCGATCGATACAACCATCGTTGTAGCGATCGATTGTATGAAAGGTGTATCGATCGACTCTACGAAAGTCGTATCGATCGACTCTTTTCCGAGGTCAACAAACGACAGTTGAGATCCGGGATCTAGTAAAGGAGACCCTACTGGTCGTACCAATTGATTGAGTTCAAAGGACTAAAGCCCTATTGTCGCTTTCAAACTGCATAAATTCATACCTGAGAATTACCTGAATCTAGCTATCTTCCCCATTTAGAAACAACATTCACTTCAGTTACTGAACAATTCTCTTGTTCACATTAATATTTACTGCTTTAAAACATATAAAACCTTAAGTCTATCTTTATTTCTATTTAATTAAGCCTTGAAGTAATCCTAGAGTCCTTGTGGATTCGATCCCTAAGTACTGCATCTGAACCTCTTATTTGAGAGAGTAATTCACTTTTTAGGGTAATTTGAGTGATATCAAATTTGGCGCCGTTGCCGGTGACTCTTTCTTATTACTTTTAGATTTAATTTAGAATTTAGCATAGACTTTGTTATTTTTGCTAATTTTTCTATTCTTTTGTTTTACAAAACAAAGGATGGAGAATACAGATGTCGGCCAAGCATCGATCGACACAGAACATTGTCAATCGAGCGACGCAGATACAGAAGCAGGTAAGTACCCTCTTACCGATGCTAATCATGAGAAAGTAGTCCAAACTGAACCGATAGGTCAATCAAGCAACACTTCTAGCCAAACTAATGAAAAACAGGGGACTGAAATCCCTGTTAAGTCAAACTCTACCTTGAACATAGGTAAAGAAATTAAATTGCCCTTGCAAGACTACTTAAACCCCGATAGGACCTATTCCAATAGGTCCGCTATCAGAATACCTGACGACGTCACCTCGAAAACCAAGTTTAATGTTGAATATTATAATATGATGCGTCGAAACCCTTTTAAAGGATCTTCTCTAGAACATCCACAAGACCACATCGAGGGTCTAGAGGAATTAATTCCAGACGAGTATATTCGTTGCAGACTTTTTCCATTTTCATTAGAAGGGGGAGCCTTAAGATGGCTTAACTGTCTACCAAGAGGGTCCCTGACTAGCTGGAAAGAGATTAGAAATGCTTTCATTAAGCAATTCTTCGACGATACTCGTTATTGGGAAGTGAGGAGGCGAATCTCTACCTTCCGTCAAGATCCTCAGGAATCATTCAAAAATGCATGGGGAAGATTCAAGAGTTACGAACTCGAATGCCCCCACCATAGTTATCCAGAACCACAATTTCTTAAGATCTTTTACAAAGGTGTGATTCTGAGCTATAAGACAACGCTTGATACAGCAAGCGAAGGGAATTTCGTTACTAGAAATCCTATGGAAGCAAGACGCCCAATCGAAAACATGGCAACAGGAAGATCTTATGAAGAGATGAATGAAGAAAAAGAAAAAGAAAAAGCTATAATCTCAATAAAAAATACTGAGTTAGCCAAGATTAAAAATTCTATAAATTCGTTTCATTCCCTTCTAACAGATCGAAACCCACCTAACCTGTGCCAGTACTACAATAAAACTCCTCCTATATCAGACGATGAGCTCGACTTTATAGAAGAATTAGATGATACTGATCCTCATTCTGTGTTTAACGTCGACAACTTTACACGAGACTATGAAATCTGTATACAGTCTCGTACTGGAAGAGAAAAGTACAATCTAAAACAGGCTCTTATAGGAAACCGTAAAATGAAATCCGAATTCAACGGGAAAGTAAATAGTGTTTACGGTGAGCTAAATCAGAAGATGGATTCTCTAATTGAACACCTACGAGGAATGGAAGACAAAATTGCTAACCTTGCAACTACTCTAAAAAGAGAGACCGGTCGTCTTCCTGGAAGGACCGATGCTAACCCTGGAGCAAAACGCCAGGCATATGCCGTGATGTTACGAAGCGGAAAACACCTTGAAACGAATCCCAGAGAAGATGCCAGCAATAAAAAATTCATCGATAACGCGGGAAAAAGCAATTCCAACCCCATAGAACTTCTCGACAATGACTCCGACTCAGGAACATCAGAACAAAGGAAAAACACTTCAAATAAAAAGAATCAGGGGAAAACTATAGATTTAGACAAAGAGAATCCCGATGCCGGAGTCGAAATCGACCATCTGGATGAACCAAATGTCGATCGATCCTCTGGGAAGGAAAACGATCGACCGTCTAGCGGCACCAGCAATAGCAATACACAATCTACCGGGACTGAAAGAGTCTATAGAACTCCTCCCCCATTTCCTCCAAACAAACCACAAACTAAGAAAGTATTGGAACATGCAATCTGCAAAAAGGCTTTCGACAAAATCACTCTCGAGATTTCCCTCAGTGACGCTCTTAAGATAGCCCCCTCGGTGAAAAAGTACGTAAAAGATATGATATCCTCGAGTGGAGAACAAAGCGTCATGCTGGTGTCAGAGGAAGTAATTGCGATGATACAAGGAGAAACTTCAATCAAAAGGTCTGACCCTGGTAGTTTTGTCCTAGATTGTAAGATACAAAACGCACGTTTTCCTCGATCTCTATGTGATCTTGGTTCTAGTGTAAACCTCATGCCATACTCTGTGGCAGTTTCACTAGGATATAATAAATTCGTTCCAACGCCTATTACGCTAGTCTTAGATGATCGTTCTATTAGGGTACCTGAGGGAATCCTCGTAGATGTACCAGTCAAAATTGATGATTGCTTCATACCAGCAGATTTTGTTGTACTCAAGTATAAACAAGTGACGAAAGACCCCCTTATATTAGGTCGGCCCTTTTTAGCTACAGCAGGAGCAATAATAGATTGTAAAGGAGGAAAGATTAACTTAAATGTCGGAGATATATCAATGAACTTCGACATGGAAAAACTAGTAAAACGTCCTCTGATAGACGATCACGCCTTTTACACAGAAGAAGTTTCTGAGCTGGAGAAAGAATACCTTACGTATATATGTTCTACCAATTCATCGGTTACGCCAGAATGTAAGGAAGCTTTCGAAGCGCTGAAGAAGTCTCTTATAACTGCCCCAGTCGTACAACCACCAGATTGGAATCTCCCTTTCGAGATTATGTGCGATGCGAGTGATTTCGCAGTTGGAGCAGTTCTAGGACAACGAAAAGATAAGAAGCTACACGCTATATACTATGCGAGTCGCACACTCGACGAAGCGCAACGGAATTACTCTACCACAGAAAAAAGTTACTAGCAGTGGTTTATGCTTTCGAAAAATTCCGCCAATACTTAGTTGGAGCACATGTTATAGTCCACACTGATCATGCTGCCATCAAATATTTAATGCAGAAGAAAGATGCTAAACCAAGAGACTAATAAGATGGATCTTACTACTCCAAGAGTTCGATATCGAGATCAAAGATAAAAGAGGAGTAGACAACGGTGTCGCTGATCATCTTTCCAGGATTCGAATTGAGGATAAAGTTCCTATAGACGATTTCTTTCCTACAGAGAATATAGCTCTTTTGGACACGTCATTCATAGGTCACATATCGCTCATATCTGACGGATTGCTGGACGAATCAAATGGCAAATTGACGACCGACACTACTGATGCAAGATCAATCATATCCATCAGCGACAGAACATCAACAGAACTTATTGACATACCAGTTAAGGTTGCTTGTAATGCTTTGAATAATAATATATCTGATGTCTCTCTACAAGAAGCAAACACGATTGGACGAAACATCAAAGATCGACCTTGGTATGCCGATATAGTCAACTATTTAGCCGCTGATTTTGAACCAGAAATTTTAAAAGGTTATGAAAGAAAGAAATTCTTTCGTGAAGTTCAGAGATACCGCTGGGATGAGCCCTATCTCTACAAGCACTGTTCTGACGGCATATATAGAAGATGCGTCTCTGAAGTTGAAATTCCGAACATTATTTACCAATGTCATAGCTCTGATTACGCAGGACATTTCGCCACTTTTAAAACAGTTTCCAAAATTCTCAAAGCAGGATTTTGGTGGCCAACAACATTTCGCAATGTTCATGCTCATATAGCACAATGCAACAGATGTCAGCGGAGAGGAAAAATAAGCAAGAGACATGAGATGGAACAAAAATTTATCTTGGAAGTAGAAGTTTTCGACTATTGGGGAAATAGATTTTTTGGGTCCTTTCCCATCTTCTTATGGCAACAAATATATCTTGGTCGCTGTAGACTACGTCTCAAAATGGGTTGAGGCAGTTGCTTCCCCAACAAATGATGCGTCTGTAGTTATCAAACTTTTCAAGAGCATTATCTTCCCAAGATTTGGAGTTCCCAGAATAGTCATTAGTGACGGTGGATCACACTTCATCAACAAGGTTTTCGACCGATTGCTTGAGAAGAATGGTGTCCACCATCGAGTAGCTACACCCTATCACCCACAAACCAGTGGACAAGTGGAAGTTTCGAACCGACAAATCAAGGAAATCTTGGAGAAGACTGTCCGAATAGACATGAAAGATTGGTCTCGCAAACTAGACAATGCCTTATGAGCATATCGGACCGCCTATAAAACACCACTGTGAACGACACCCTTTCACTTGCTGTACGGAAAATCATGCCATTTACCAGTTGAACTGGAGCACAAGGCAGCCTGGGCAACCAAATTATTAAATTTTGATATTAAGCCAGCTGCCGAGAGACGACTAATTCAGCTCAACGAGCTCGATGAAACACGATATTTGGCATATGAAAATTCGAAGTTATATAAGGAACGAACAAAAGCTTATCACGATAAGAAAATCCTATCTAGACACTTTGAACCGAATGATCAAGTTCTCCTATATAACTCCAGATTAAACCTTTTCCCTGGAAAACTAAAATCTCGTTGGTCAGGACCTTTTACAATCAAGGAAGTAAAACCTTCCGGAGCACTAACGATAGTTAGTGAAGAAGGCGACGAGTTCACAGTAAACGGGCAGCGAGTAAAACATCATACTGGTGAGTCGGTAATACCTCTCATCATGAGCTGGATAAACCTGTGGTAATGGCGGTGGAGTTGGCAGAATCTGCTGGCCTGGAACCTGCTGCAATGGTACCTGAGGAATCTGCGCTGCTGGAACCTGCTGCAATGGTACCTGAGGAATCTGCGCTGCTGGAACCTGTTGCAATGGTACCTGGGGAATCTACGGCGCTGGAATCTGCTGCGCTGCCAACTGACGTGCAACTTCCTGTGCAGCTACTCGAGCAGCTTCTTGTGCAGCAACCCGAGCTGCTTCCTGGGTAACCTGCTGAATGGCAGCCTGAGCAGCTTGCGTAGCTGCTGCCTGAACCATCTGCATGAGTGCAGCCTGATCAATCGGTGGGGCTACTGGCGGCACACCTTATGTCTGAACATCCACTGGTGGAGCCTGGTCATCTACAACCTTGCGAGCATCAACTCTGGCTCTAACGGTGCGAGTACGCTTAGCTCCTCTCTTTGGCGGCATCTGAAATAGATAATGGCAAAAACAGTCAACTCCTGCTAATCCAGTTCAATAACGATTAACGGAACATTATCGAACAGAAAGGTGTTTCTAAGTTTTGAAAACCATTGAAAACTTCTTATATCTTTGAAAACCAGGTCCCTTAACCGGCGTCCCGGGTCAGGGCCGAGACACAACCCCGCTCTGATACCAAATTGTAACACCCGGTTCATCCTCACTCGATACCGGCATGTTACCAAACCACAATTGTGTCTCAAAAATCCGATAAAAGTCTTAAAGTCGATTTCCATATAAATAAAGAAATAAATCCATAAATCCAATAACTCAAATACTGAAATAATCGCCGAAAATAATAGAATATAAGTCTGAGAATAAAAGCAAAGGAAAATGCCTAGAAACACCATCCGTCCAATCCATAACCTACTCGTCAGCCTCACCTGAAAAAGGGAGAAAAAGAGGGTGAGTAACAGGGGAGTCACTCAGTGAGGTATGAGATGCTAGACCCGAAGTTCAATGACTTGGACATAGCACTCCGAATAAAAATAATTTAATATTAATATATAACAACCACGGCACCTAAAGCACCCAAAATATCAACCAATGGTCCTAGCGACCGGCCCACTAACAGGCCAAAACCCACCGAATATGTGCTCGTCAACACACGCCCGAAGATGATTTATCGACCAACAGCTACGATCAACCGGTCGACTAAAGCTGACCGTAACCCAAAAAAATCCGGCCTACAGATAAAACTCGCTGTACCCGGAAAAATCCCATACACAATCATAATAAAATAATTATTTAATAATATTTATAATATATCAATTCTAAATGAAGCAATCAAAGTTGAACCATCTAGACACATATATCCGGTTTAAGCAAAGAACCTAAACTATCAAGCAGACTCCAATCAGACATCAGACTGACTCAATTCGCAAAGATGGATACATATTAGAACTAAACTATGTTTATTCGAAGTCCTATGCCGTGTACGAGAAATTACGAGAATAGCCCTCACCTTAGCAATGTGGAAAAGTAGTAGTTATGAACTCCAACTGCTCAAACAGACTCCAAATCTGAAATCAGGGCGAAAAATCGAGTCAGAACGCCCTTCGAACGGTCCAAAACGGATAACCGGGAATTTGGTCAAAAAGTCAACCCGCTGGTCAAAGGGTCAACCCGGTCACTGTGACCCAAGCCGGTCAACCCTTGACCAAATAGAAATTGAATCAAACCATCACGTTTTCCTAAACCGGAATCGATTTCGATTGAACCAGGATCAAATCAATTTCAAACCGGTTTAATCTCTAACCAAAATCAATTTCCAATAATCGAACCGAACCGCAATCAAATTACCAAACCGAAAATCAATCATCAAACCAACCCGGCTGACTGGTCAACGAATTGACTCGCTGAGTCGACTCAGCCGAGTCGCCGAGTCACCGGCGAGTCAGCTAGACAATCGGCGAGTCACCGGTAACAGGTCGCCGGCGGCGACTAGAGACGGCGGCGGCTTACCGGAAATCACGGCGGTGGCGGAGGCGCGGCGGCGGATGCGGCGCGGCTTCCCGGCGGCGATACGGCGGCGGCTTCCCGGCGGCGAACGGACGGTGGTCGGCTGTGGTAGCTCCGGCGAACTTTCGGCGGAAGCGGCGGCCCGTGTTGGTCACGCGAGGAGCTTCTGGTCGCTCATGGAGGCGCGTCTCGGTGGCTCTGCGGCTGATTTTTCTGCTCTGGACTCCTCTCTACGTCACAAACACGGTGGTGATCTTGGATTCCCCAAACACCACACGGTTAGAGAGATATGATCGATTTTCTAAACGGCCGAAAATAAAACTTATAAACACGGCGGTCCGGTGGTTACCTTCGGCGTGTGACGGCGGTAAACGGTCCAATCTCGACTGAGTGAGTGGTGGCGGGCTATGGTTCGATATCAACACTCCGAGACGGCTTGGTTTCTGCAGAGGTTCGACGTCTTAAGTTTTCTGAATAAAATAATGAGACTAACACTGATTATATAGGTCCATACCTATGGTTTCCAGCAACGGTATTGAGTCTCGTTGGGCCAAATTTGATGGCCGGTTAACGGGTCGTTACAATCTTCTTCCTCACAACTCCTATGAAATTTATTCAACTTCCTTGTTACTCTCCACTGAATAGTGGTTCCCAATCAGCTTCTACATATTGGTTCATCCTGGTTTGATAAGAATCATGAAGATAATGGCATATTTCCGAACAGGCTAATCTGGAATCATCTGGTTAGAAGGTGGGATATCTTCTTTTACTCACAACACTTATAAGATTTATTCAACTTCCTGGTTATTCTCCACTGATTAGTGGTTCCAAATAAAGCTTCTTAGATCGTTGTTCATCCTGGTTTGATAAGAATCATGAAGATATTGTCATATGTCCGAACATGTTAATCTGGAATCACCTGGATAGAAAGTGGGATACCTTTTTGTCACAACTCCTATGTGATTTATTTAACTTCCTTGTTACTCTCCACTGATTAGTGGTTCCCAATCAAGCTTCTTACATATTGGTTTATCCTGGTTTGATAAGAATCATGAAGATACTGCCATATGTCCGAACAGGCTAATCTGGAATCACATGGATAGAAAGTGGGATATCTTCTTCCTCACAACTCCTATGAGATTTATTCATCTTCCTTGTTACTCTCCACTGATTAGTGGTTCCCAATGAAGCTTTTTACATATTGTTTCATCCTGGTTTGATAAGAATCATGAAGATAATGGCATATTTCCGAACAGGCTAATCTGGAACCATCTGGTTAGAAGGTGGGATATCTTCTTTTACTCACAACACTTATAAGATTTATTCAACTTCCTGGTTATTCTCCACTGATTAGTGGTTCCAAATAAAGCTTCTTAGATCGTTGTTCATCCTGGTTTGATAAGAATCATGAAGATATTGCCATATGTCCGAACAGGCTAATCTGAAATCACCTGGATAGAAAGTGGAATATCTTCTTCCTCACAACTCTATGAGATTTATTCAACTTCCTTGTTACTCTCCACTGATTAGTTGTTCCCATTCAAGCTTCTTACATATTGGTTTATCCTGGTATGATAAGAATCAGGGAAGATATTGTCATATGTCCGAACGGGCTAATCTGGAATCACATGGATAGAAAGTGGGATATCTTCTTCCTTGCAACTCATATGAGATTTATTCAATTCCTTGTTACTCTCCACTGATTAGTGGTTCCCAATCAAGTTTCTTACATATTGGTTCATCCTGTTTTGATAAGAATCATGAAGATAATAGCATATGTCCGAACAGGCTAATATGGAATCATCTGGATAAAAAGTGGGATATCTTCTTACTCACAACTTCTATGAGATTTATTCAACTTTCTGGTTATTTTCCACTGATTATTGGTTCCCAATCAAGCTTCTTACATCGTGGTTCATCCTGGTTTGACAAGAATCATGAAGATCATGGCATATGTCCGAACAGGCTAATTTGGAATCATCTGGATAGAAAGTTGGATATCTTCTTACTCACAACTCCTATGAGATTTAGTCAACTTCCAGGTTATTCTCCACTGATTAGTGGTTCCCAATCAAGCTTCTTACATACTGGTTCATCCTGGTTTGATAAGAATCATGAAGATAATAGCATATGTCTGAACAGGCTAATCTGGAATCATCTGGATAGAAGGTGGGATATCTTCTTCTTGCTCAACACTTATGAGATTTATTCAACTTCCTGGTTATTCTCTGTGAGAACCGAAATTCACACCGTCGATTTTAATGAATAAAAACGGAGGAAAGCCAAGTTAACCTGACTTTCCCTGAAGGTCCAGATTCTCTGCGATAGCCAACGACAAGTGACCGAACAAATGCGAAAAATATAGAAAGATAACAAAACTAGTTTTTCGTAAAGTAGATCTATATTTCGAATTCGCGTAAGAGCGTTGCGATTATTACAAAAGATCGTAAAAGCTTTGACCGCTAGAACTGTCGGCGATTTTTCTAGTTCTTTCCGTCTCAAAACCTTAAACCTAATTGAGTGGCAGCTCGATAACAAAAGACGAAAACCATACGCAAAAGGTGTTGTTAAGATTTGGGACTGGACCTTAAGAAAGGCTGCCATCGTACCCCTTCCGAGGATCAAGTCAGACGTAGTTCAGTTCGAAAAATTTGAACAAGAGATCGAACTGCCTGGTGGAGTTCGTCTAGTATGAGCGTTGGTCATAGAAACGGGCATGTCGAGATAATGCCTAGGGTTTCTACGTGTGGAACTCTAAGTAAAAAGAATCGTTAGATCCTTCTGGGAGGAACGGAAGTCTGCGAACAAGATGAAAAATAAAACGAGAGGTGGCCAGACGTTCTAGGTCCTGCCTCGCTAGTCTAACCACCTAAGTTCTAAGTTCTCTAAGTCTAAAATCTCGGATCTGCTCTCTTATTTTTGGATCCTCTCTCCTATTTTTGGATTTTCTCTCATCTTTTTTTCATATGTCTCTGCTCCTTACCCCAAGCTTCTTTATATACTCCTCCTAGGTTGGTCTATCCTCTCTTTGGGCCAGATCTGTCGCGGATCAGGCTTTTTCCATTTTCGTCGATCTTCATGTTTATCAGGAAACTATACATTTATCTTCGGAAACTTTACATTTTATCCTATTTTCTGGAAATAGAATAAACTATCATAGCTTTGTTGGGCCAGAACCCTTAAAATCATAAGTGAGTCCGTGAGCATGTTTCAAGCCTTTGAACGTTTATACGATTTCTCGGAAAGATTGTCTTTCTCCGCAAAATAAATCGTATAGCTTAAAGAATCGATGTTCAAGTCGATCGTTCTTTTTACACGATACACTTTACGAGAAAACAACCTTCTCAGTTTTAGTCGTAAAACTTCGATGATAACTTCAATCGAGACGAACCGAGAGACACTATGTTCGGAATTGATCTAACGACCAAACGAAAGTATACTGAAGTCACAGGAATTGATCTAAGTTTGGATAGGCCGAAAGCAAAGGAATCTGCTTGGAACTTCAAAGACGCTGTTCTCTCAAACCGTGAGGACCCAAAAAACGATCAAGATATTAAATCGAAGCCCTCGCCGAGACGGGCCTGGTTGCCCGGCGCCCGGGACGTGAGTCTGGGCGCCTGGTGCGCAGAAACGGGATGTCGGTCTGGACGCCCGGCGCCCAGGATGTGAGTCTGGGCGCCCGGCGCCCAGGACGTGAATCTGGACGCCCGGCGCCAGGATGTGACTCTGGGCGCCCGGTGCCAGGACGTGAATCTGGGCCCCCGGCGCGCAGAAACGGGATGTCCGTCTGGGCGCCGGGCGCCCAGAACGTGAGTCTGGGCGCCCAGCCTGCAGAATCGGGACGTCCGTCTGGACGCCCGGCGCCCAGGATGCGAGTCTGGACGCCCGGCGCCCAGGATGCGAGTCTGGGCGCCCGGCATGCAGAAACGGGACGTCCGTCTGGACGCCCGGTGCCCAGAACGTGAGTCTGGGCGCCCGACCTGCAGAATCGGGACGTCCGTCTGGACGCCCGACGCCCAGGACGCGAGTCTGGGCGCCCGGCGCCGAGGACGCGAGTCTGGGCGCCGGCGCCGAGAACGCGAGTCTGGGCGCCCGGCGCCGAGGACGCGAGTCTGGGCGCCCGGCGGGCAGAAACGGGATGTCCGTCTGGACGCCCGGAACACCGAACGTGAGTCTGGACGCCCGAAACCCAGAACATGAGTCTGGGCGCCCGGCGCCCAGGATGGGAGTCTGGGCGCCCGACGTGCAGAATCGGGACGTCCGTATGGACGCCCGGCGCTCATAATGTGAGTCTGGGCGCCCGGCGCGCAGGATGCGAGTATGGGCGCCCTGCGTGCAGAAACGGGACGTCGGTCTGGACGCCCGGCGTCCTGGATGTGAGTTTGGGCGCCCGGCGCCCAGAAACGGAACGTCGGTCTGGACGCCGGCGCGCCCAGGACGTGAGTCTAGGCGCCCGGCGCGCAAGACGTGAGTCTGGGCGCCCGGCGCGCAGAAACGGGATGTAAGTCTTGTTTCTTTCGTAAAATGTCAACGGAAACTCCGAATGAGGCGAAACGAAACCATTTTGATCTAGACTCAAAGGAGAACAAAGTGAGCTAGTCCTTGGCGAACTAGGAAAACTGAGCTCACCCTATGGCTAGTTGACCTGATAAGATCAAGCTCCGACCTTCTTTCGTTTTGCCGTTTGTTTCCCGAGAGTTGTTCGTTAAATAAACTGGATTTCTAATTTGAGAATGACATCATATGAACTTCTTTTCAAATTATTTTCCGCGGACTTTCAGACATTGATTCCGTCGTAACCGTTTTGACCCAACATTCTCCACTGATTAGTAGTTCCATATAAAGCTTCTTAGATCGTGGTTCATCCTGGTTTGATAAGAATCATGAAGATATTGCCATATGTCCGAACAGGGTAATCTGGAATCACCTGGATAGAAAGTGGGATATCTTCTTTCTCACAACTCCTATGAGATTTATTCAACTTCCTGGTTATTCTCCATTGATTAGTGGTTCCAAATAAAGCGTCTTACATCGTGGTTCATTCTGGTTTGATAAGAATCATGAAGATAATGCCATATGTCCGAAAAATGCTAATCTGGAACCATTCGGATAGAAAGTGGGATATCTTCTTACTCACAACTCCTATGAGATTTATTCAACTTCCTGGTTATTATCCAATGATTATTGGTTCCAAATAAAGCTTCCTTACATCGTGGTTCATCCTGGTTTGATAAGAATCATGAAGATAATGACATATGTCCGAACAGGCTATTCTGGAATCATCTGGATAGAAAGTGGGATATCTTCTTAATCACAACTCCTATGAGATTTATTCAAATTTCTGGTTACTCTCCACTGATTTAGTGGTTCCCAATCAAACTTCTTACATATTGGTTCTTCCTGGTTTGATAAGAATCATGAAGATAATGGCATATGTCCGAAGAGGCTAATCTGGAATCATCTGGATAAAGGTGGGATATCTTCTTGCACACAACACTTATGAGATTTATTCAACTTCCTGGTTATTCTCCAGTGATTAGTGGTTCCAATTAAAGCCTCTTAGATCGTGGTTCATCCTGGTTTGATAAGAATCATGAAGATATTGCCATATGTCCGAACATGCTAATTGGAATCACCTGGATAGAAAGTAGGATATCTTCTTTATCACAACTCCTATGAGATTTATTCAACTTCCTGGTTATTCTCCATTGATTAGTGGTTCCAAATAAAGTTTCTTACATCGTGGTTCATCCTGGTTTGATAAGAATCATGAAGATAATGCCATATGTCCGAACAGGCTAATCTGGAACCATTCGATAGAAAGTGGGATATCTTCTTACTCACAACTCCTATGAGATTTATTCAACTTCCTGGTAATTCTTCAATGATTATTGGTTTCAAATAAAGGTTCCTACATCGTGGTTCATCCTGGTTTGATAAGAATCATGAAGATAATGGCATATGTCCGAACAGGCTAATCTAGAATCATCTGGATAGATAGTGGGATATCTTCTTAATCACAACTCCTATGAGATTTATTCAACTTCCTGGTTATTCAACACTGAACGTGAGTCTGGGCACCGGCGCCCAGGATGCGAGTTTGGGCGCCCGGCGTGTAGAAACGGGACGCCCGTCTGGACGCCCGGCGCCCAGAACATGAGTCTGGGCGCCCGGTGCCCATGACGCGAATCTGGGCGCCCGGCGTGCAGAAACGGCACGTCCGTCTGGACGCCTGGTCCAGAACGTGAGTCTGGGCGCCCGGCGCCCAGGATACGAGTCTGGGCGCCCGGCGCGCAGAAACGGGACGTGATTCTTGTTTCTTTCGTAAAATGTCAACGTAAACTCGATTGAGGCAAAACGAAAGCCATTTTGATCTAGACTCAAAGGAGAACAAATTGAGCTTGTCCTTGGGCGAACTGGGAAAACTGAGCTCACCCCATGGCTAGTTGACCTGATAAGATCAAGCTCCGACCTTCTTTCGTTTTGCCGTTTGTTTCCCGAGAGTTGTTCGTTATAAACTGGATATTCTAATTTGAGAATGACGTCGTATGAACTTATTTTCAAATTATACGAGACTTTTTGTTCGGAGAAATACTTCCCGTGGACTTTCAGACATTTGATTCCGTTGTACGTTTTGACCCTAACATTCTCCACTGATTAGTGGTTCCAAATAAAGCTTGTTAGATCGTGGTTCATCCTGGTTTGATAAGAATCATAAAGATATTGCCATATGTCCGAACAGGGTAATCTGGAATCACCTGGATAGAAAGTAGGATATCTTCTTTCTCACAACTCCTATGAGATTTATTCAACTTCCTGATTATTCTCTAATGATTATTTATTCCCAATAAAGCTTCCTACATCGTTGTTCATCCTGGTTTGATAAGTATCATGAAGATAATGGCATATGTCCGAACATGCTATCTGGAATCATCTGGATAGAAAGTGGGATATTTTCTTACTCACAACTCCTATGAGATTTATTCAACTTTCTGGTTATTCTCCACTGATTAGTGGTTCCCAATCAAGCTTCTTACATCGTGGTTCATCCTGGTTTGACAATAATCATGAAGATATTGGCATATGTCCGAACAGGCTAATCTGGAATCATCTGGATAGAAAGTTGGATATCTTCTTACTCACAACTACTATGAGATTTATTCATTTTCCTGGTTATTCTCCACTAATTATTGGTTCCCAATCAAGCTTCTTACATATTGGTTCATCCTGGTTGATAAGAATCATGAGATAATGACATATGTCCGAAGAGGCTAATCCGGAATCATCTGGATAGAAGGTGGGATATCTTCTTGCACACAACACTTATGAGATTTATTCAACTTCCTGGTTATTCTCCACTGATTAGTGGTTCCAAATAAGCTTCTTAGATCGTGTTCATCCTGGCTTGATTAGAATCATGAAGATATTGCCATATGTCCGAAACATGCTAATCTGGAATCACCTGGATAGAAAGTAGGATATCTTCTTTCTCACAACTCCTATGAGATTTATTCAACTTCCTGGTTATTCTCCATTGATTAGTGGTTCCAAATAAAGCTTCTTACATCGTGGTTCATCCTGGTTGATAAGAATCATGAAGAAAAATGCCATATGTCCGAACAGGCTAATCTGGAACCATTCGGATAGAAAGTGGAATATCTTCTTACTCACAACTCCTATGATATTTATTCAACTTCCTGGTATATTCTCCAACGATTATGGTTCCAAATAAAGCTTCCTACATCGTGGTTCATCCTGGTTTGATAAGAATCATGAAGATATTGTCATATGTCCGAACAGGTTAATCTGAAATCACATGGATAGAAAGTGGGATATCTTCTTCCTCACAACTACTATGAGATTTATTTCAACTTCCTTGTTACTATCAACTGATTAGTTGTTCCCAATCAAGCTTCTTACATATTGGTGTATCCTAGTTATGATAAGAATCATGAAGATATTGTCAAAATGTATTGAACAGACTAATCTGGAATGACATGGATAGATAGTGGGATATCTTCTGCACACAACACTTATGAGTTTTATTCAACTTCCTGGTTATTCTCCACTGAATTGTGGTTCCCAGTCAAGCTTTCTTACATATTGGTTTCATCCTGATTTGATATAAGAATCATGAAGATAATGACATATGTCCGAAGAGGCTAATCGGAATCATCTGGATAAAAGGTGGGATATCTTCTTGCACACAACACTTATGAGATTTATTCAACTTCCTGGTTATTCTCCACTGATTAGTGGTTCCAAATAAAGCTTCTTAGATCGGGGTTCATCCTGGTTTGATAAGACTCATGAAGATATTGCCATATGTCCGAACAGGCTAATCTGGAATCACCTGGATAGAAAGTAGGGTATCTTCTCTCTCACAACTCCTATGAGATATATTCAACCTCTTGGTTATTCTCCATTGATTAGTGGTTCCAAATAATGCTTCTTACATTGTGGTTCATCCTGGTTTGATAAGAATCATGAAGATAATTCCATATGTCCGAACAGGCTAATTTGGAACCATTCGGATAGAAAGTGGGATATCTTCTTACTCACAACTCCTATGAGATTTATTCAACTTCCTGGTTATTCTTCAATGATTATTGGTTCCCAAATAAAGCTTCCTACATCCGGGTTCATCCTGGTTTGATAAGAATCATGAAGATAGTGACATATGTCCGAACATGCTAATATGGAATCATCTGGATATAGAGTGGGATATCTTCTTAATCACAACTCCTATGAGATTTATTCAACTTCCTGGTTATTCTACACTGAACGTGAGTCTGGGCGCCGGCGCCCGAGATGCGAGTCTGGGCTCCCGGGTGCAGAAACGGGACATCCGTCTGGATGCCCGGCGCCCAGAACGTGAGTCTGGGCG
>NW_026615624.1:5000-46496 GCF_000801105.2 Raphanus sativus | reverse complement strand
TTTCCCTCTAGGATTTTTGCTCTCTCTTAATGATTTTCGCTCTGCCTTTTCTTCCTCTCCCAAAGCTCCTTTATATACTCTTTTTATGACGGTCTATTTCCTCCTGGGCCGCAAGGCGGGTTCTTTCCATTTTCGTTCGGCTTTCATCGGGAAACTTGACATTTATCTTCGGGAAACTTGACATTTATCCTTCCGGAAATTTAGCATTTATCTCGCTATGCAAAGATAAACGTAAATCGTCGTATCTATCTCAGATAATCGTAAACGGACTGTCCGATCGTGTTAGTCCCTTTCGGGCCGTTTCAGGACTTCCGTGGTTTTCTACGATCTCTCCGGAAGTTTCTTCATTCATTCGTAGTTGAGACGAGTGGTGTCTTAAGATAACCATCGCTGTTTCGTACGAAGAATTTAAGATCTTCCTTCGGTTGATACCTTACGAGTTTCCGAAGTGTTTCCGACGGTCTTTGATTGGAGTAAGGACTGGAGTTTCGTACACGGAATCTCGATGATTCGTCCTGCGAGGACTTGAGAAAAAACTCAAAGTACAAACTTCAGACTGCCGGGGACTGGGATTCGTGTACCGAAGATCGTTATCCGAAGACCCGAGCCAGCACGGGGTAGCCGCCCGGCGGTCATGGCCAGCACGGGCGTAGCCGCCGGCGGCCACGGCCAGCACGGGGCTAGCCGCCCGGCGGGCACGCCAGCACGGGCGCTAGCCGCCGGCGGCCACGGCCAGCACGGGGCTAGCCGCCCGGCGGCCACGGCCAGCAGCGGGCGCTAGCGCGCGGCCGGCCAGACGGGTAGCCGCCGGCGGCCACGGCCGCCGGCGCTAGCCGCCGGCGGCACGGCCAGCACGGGGCTAGCCGCCCGCGGCCGCACGGCCAGCCGGGCGGTAGCCGCCGGCGGCCACGGCCAGCACGGGGGCTAGCCGCCCGGCGCTACGACCAGCACGTGCGTCTCGACGAGGGCTTCGATTGATATGTTGATCGTTTCTGGGTCCTCACGGTTTGAGAGAACGGGCTCTTGAAGTTTCCCGGCGGCAAGGACCAGCACGGGGGCTTAGCCGCCGGCGGCCAGGACAGCACGGGGGCTAGCCGCCGGCGGCCAGGACCAGCACGTGCGTCTCGACGAGGGCTTCGATTTGATATCTTGATCGTTCTCTGGGTCCTCACGGTTTGAGGAGAACGGGCTTTTGAAGTTTCAAGGCGGATTCCTTGTCGTTCGGCCTATCCAAACTTAGATCACTTCTCGTTTCTTCCTTATACTTTCGTATGACAAATAGACTTAGCCGTTGATTTCGAGATAACCGTTTTTGACCCCAACAGTTAGCCCCCCAGCATGCAAGATGCGGGAGCGATCTTGCGGGCGGAGATTATGAGTTGAAAATCGAAATTTTTGGCTAGAGTATTTCATTGCGGGAAATCCACATCACCTTTGATTGGCGATCTTGAACGTGACGTCGGAAGACCGTGAGTTCGTTGCTCAACTTCGACTCGATTCTTGCTGGTCTGAAATCCGTGTGCACCCTTGTCCTGCATTCGGAGGGTTCGGAGGACCAGGACCACGCAGTCAAGGATCGCGAAGCCGGCGCATATGAGACATGCAGTGGTGGTGCGACAATGGAGGCGACGGTGAGACCGTTCCTACTTTGGGTGAGTTTTGAGGATGAAGGTGATGCTCCGGGAGCGTCTAGGTTATCAATCCCTTTAGAGATTTTTATTTGATTACATTTCGGCGTTGGTTGGGCCATTATGTATGATTTCGGGACTGGCCGGTGTGGCTTTGAGTCCCTGCCCTTTTAGGGCGTTGTGTATTGAATTCGCGGTATGCATTATAAAATATTTTGCGTTTTAGAACTTCTTGTCGAAGTTAGAGGGGCAGGGTGTGAGTTGTCGTCTCATTCCTGCCTCCCTGACGATCACCGTATCCGTAGTTTGTACAAAGCGAGATTTTCCTGCGTTTACGATTTACGCAAAAATTCGTGAAAACGTTCAGACTTGAGTGAAGAGACAAGTTTTGGGATCTCGCGTCGTTGACGCTTTGCCTATGAGATGTTAAGATACCAGCAAGGCTGGGTTTAGGGCAAGACCTAGGTTTACTCTCAGACTGAGGCTGTGCGATGACAAATCGGCTTTCGTTTTGCCTGTTTGTGATTTTAACCTGATTCGTACCGTTTTAAAAATCCGCGAAGTGGTATCGGCTTATATGATTTGTCTGGGCACGAATCGAGCTACTTCCTTTACGAAGTGCTGAACCAAAATTTGGATTTTTTGTATAGCGCGCTATGGGATCCTTGTCGGATGTAAAAGAGCCTACCCTTAGGTGGCTTGTCTGTTTAGGACGTTAGAGTTCGTTTGTTGTGATCAGCAACAACGAAATGATGCCGTTTTGAAGGCGTATGATTTGTTATCGAAAAATGTTTATCCGAGCACGAAGCGACGTCTCGCAGTGCTGTGATTTTATTTTTCTCATGCCATAAGAGGATTATGGGCTTTCGCTTATGATTTGATTATACTTTCGTTCAAGTGTTAAGGATAGAATCCGAGTAGTCACTTCGGATTGTGATTTTGTCGCTTGGTCCGTATGCTACTTTTTAGAGAGCGATTTTAGGTGTAAGCGATGAGAGACATGTGTCTGGATGTGATAATCGTTTCATGGATACTGGATCCGTTGTCGCAGCCGTTTAGTAGTTGGCGAATTGTGTTGAGGATTTAGGACCGAAGGTCGTCGTAAATTTTACGGGGGGGGGGGGGGGGAAGCGTCTAACTTCACTATGTTTCGTGAAGTGTTGGCCTTCTGAGATTTGTTTTGTAAGAATGACTCGTATAGCTCTGGGAGCTTTGCTACGAGCGTTTCTTTTCGTGCCGCGTTTTATGGGGCGTATAGAACTTAATCGATTTGATGATAAGTTTAAGATCTTCCGTTTAACCATTTGGTTGTTAGGATCAAGTTTCGTTATCGTATGATTTCCGATTTTGGGTTATACGACAAACTGCTTGCATAATATCCGTTTGGCGTTTTTACGACAAATCGTGGATTGTCTTTTTTTAGCCGTTTACACGGTTGGAGCGGTGGTCGCTAAGTATTGTGGATCGGCATGGAGGCTGACTTCAGCCGTTTTAGCCAAGGAAGTCGTTGGTAAAAGACCAGTCCATGACCCTTTGTGTTACCGTTAAGATCGTGTTTAGTTGACGATTGTCCTTAATGCGATGTCGAGTGCATGTTCGGGCTTTATGGAAAGACGTAGTTGGCCGAGGGCCGAATAGAGTTCGTCGAGATAGACATGCCAATCATAGAGGAGTTTTCCAAGTTATGGGTGATGGCTTTTCGAAACGATTTTCCACTTTAGGTTTCGTTTTTTTGGCGAAAGTTGCTTCGGGTTACTCATGAAGTTTTACCGAAGGTTATTTCGTTAATTTTGTAGCTCTCCGTCGTGCCATTAGTCTCACGGAAGCGGAAAGAGTATGCCAAGGATGCGCGGCGATCGTTTCTCGGTTTTTCGAGAGATTAGATCGGTTTGCGCGTTATGCCTAAACAGTCAAGGAACAATAGAACGAAACTGGAAGAAAATGCCTAAGACTTAGCTAGCTAGACTTTCCACCTAGGTCCTAAGTTCCCTAAATTTTACGGCGGTTTACAAGACGTTCCCATCCCTTTCCTATGATAAAATTTTCTAAGTCGGACATACCTTAGTCTCATTGATTACTCGAGATTGCCTCATGTTCGTTCCTCTTTGTCTTCTAACGTTTTATTGTCAAAGGTCTTCGCCTAAGTTCATATCCTCGTTTCCTCGTACTGCTGGTTAATCGACCATGTACCCGAAGGAATAGTGCAGAATCGTTGAAGCAAAGGGAGGAGAAGTAGGCGAAACTCGAAGAAGGCTAAGGTGGCGGACAAGCGAAAATGATTGGCAAGACGTCACTTGAGTGAGACTTGATATTTCGTCAAGCTATGAGTGAACTGGTCAGGTCAAGAAGCTTATGATATTTGTTTCTTTACGAATGATATTTCGTAAAATATTGCCGAGCTTTTACTTTACGAGAGTTTTTCAACAAAATGTTGTCGAGTTAATTTTACAGAAACTGTTTCGTAAAATGTTGTCGAGTTTAGTCGCGCAGAAGCTGTCTCGTGAAGTATTGTCTAGGATTATTTTACGAAAGGTGCAAAGTATTGGATTGGACTATCGTCGGAATAGTTTTGCGAGGATTTGCCGTGCTTGACGAATGTTGTGTCGCCCGATAACCAGCGCAGTACGGGTGCGCTAGTCGTCCGGCGCCTAGAGCAGCACGGGGGCTAGCCAACACTTGGATGTCGAGTCTTTCGGAAGATCTTCGATCCATTGCCGAGGGAAATGGTGTTTTAAGATAACCATCACCGTTTTATACGAAGTTTTCCTGTCCGTTGACGTCTTATGGATTCTTCGAAATCTTGGAGCAAGAAAAGGAGTTTTGTTTTGCGGGATCTCGGAAAGTCGCAAAACACGGATTTCTGACGACCCGGGGGCCTAGAACTTACGCACGAAGACTAGCCGTCCGACGACCCGAGCCAGCACGGGGCTAGCCGCCCGGCGACCACGGCCAGCACGGGCGCTAGCCGCCGGCGGCACGGCCAGTGCGGGGCTAGCCGCCCGGCGGCCACGGCCAGCACGGGCGCTAGCCGCCGCGGCCATGCCAGCACGGGGCTAGCCGCCCGGCGGCCACGGCCAGCACGGCGCTAGCCGCCGGGCGGCCACGGCCAGCACGGGGCTAGCCGCCCGGCGGCCACGGCCAGCACGGGGCTAGGCGCCGGCGGCCACGGCCACGACCGGAGTTGGCTGCTCGGTTCCTTCGACTTGTGCGTGTTTTTGCGTTCTTGTTTGTTTTCCGTAGGTTTTTCCTTGTGTAGAAAATGTTTCTTAGAACGTTGTTGACCTTTTATTTTACGAGAGTTATTTCACAAAATGTTGTCGAGTTAATTTTACGGAAACTGTTTTGTAAAATGTTGTCGAGTTTAATCATGCAAAAGCTGTCTCGTGAAATATTTTCGAGAATTTATTTTACGAAAGGTGTTCCGTAAAATGTTATCGAATTTTATCATTAGAAACGCTGATTGGTAACCCGATCAGTCGTGCTTTCTGTTTCATGAGTAGTTTGGGGTTTCTCCGCGATTTCCAGGAGAAATTCTAAAAAGCATTTTCAGTCGAAACTCTACTTGGTAATCAGACCGTCATATCAGCTTTGGGCTCGATCCTTCCTAAAATCGTATGTGGGTCGTTTAGCCGTGATTCGGGCCCCTTTTGGGCTGTCTTGGGCCTTAGACGTTTTTACGATTTTTCTTTAGAAAAAGCCGTCGATGTGACGCTGGTTTTTCCGAAAGGTTTCAATTTCCCGTATAGTTAAGGCAACTGGTGTTCAAGCTAACCATAGCCGTTTTATACGGCAGGCAGGAATCCGTCTCCCCTACCAAGTCTTTTTATGAATTTTACCGAAGTCTTTCTTAGATAATCCCAAACGAGGGGGTTGTGTCCATGGACGATAGGAGTTTGTTTCCTGCGGTTGCCTCGACCAGACGGTCGATGTGCGGAAGCGGAAAACAATCCTTCGGGCATGCTTTGTTGAGATCAGTAAAGTCGACGCACACTCGCCATTTCCCGTTTTTCTTCTTGACGACGACGGGATTGGCGAGCCAGTCGGAATATCTTACTTCTGTTATTGATCCAACTTTGAGGAGTCTTTCGACTTCCTCATTAACCGCAGTTGCCCGTTCGGGGCCTAGCTTTCGCCTCTTTTTTTTACGGGTTTATGAGTTGGATCGATGGGTAGTTCGTGACATGTTACGTTGATGTCGATTCCCGGCATATCTCCCGCAGCCCAAGCAAACGTGTTAAGGTTCTTCTTGAGACATGCGGTGAGTTCTGCTTTCAATAGATTGCGGAGATTGGCTCCAATCTCCACGCACCGCTCTGGGTTAGTCTCGTCGAGGCAGACCGAAATTACTGGTTCGCAAGTGGGCTCACGTTTTCCTTCCAGGACCTCAGCTCTTTGCGACTGCCAGAAGATTTCTGGAGGTCCTGCGATGCTGGTTCGTGAGTTGCTTGCTTTTTTGGGTTAGTTTCGGACTCAGAGTTTTTTCGTTTTAACCCAGCGGCCAAGCAGACTTGCGGCGCTTTACGATCTCCTTGTATTGTTTCAACTCTGAGGAGGGTCGGAAATTTGAGGCACAGATGGAAAGTCGAGGGGATTGCTCGCAAGGAATTTAACCACGGAGTCCCGACGATCGCGTTATATGCTGCTGGACCGTCGACTACCAAAAACTCCACCATCTTCGTGACGCTCCCGGCTCTGACCGAGAGATCGACTGAGCCGAGGGTCATTGTGATGTTTCCTGAGAGTCCGATTATTGGGTTGGATCGTCCGTGATAGCGCTTAGGTCGATTCCCATCCTCTCGAGAGTGTTCTTATATATAATATTTGTCAAGCATCCGGTGTCGACCAATATTCTTGCTACGTCGATGTCCTGGATCGTTAGTCTGATAACGAGGAGTTCGTCGTGAGGTTTGGCTTGACCAGCCGTTGCTCTGTCCCCGAATGACACGATGTTGCGGACAGGTGATGTGGCCATGCTGTTGTTACCAATCGTAGGTTTTTGAGTAAGAGAATCCGACCTCCCCTCCTTCTAGCGCCAAACTGTGGGAACCGAAATTCGCACTGTCGATTTTAGTTAAGTTAATCGGAGGAAAGCTAAGTAAACCTAACTTTCCCTGAAGGTCCGGATTCTCTGCGACAACCAACGACAAGTGATCAAATAAATGCGGAAAGGTTTTATTAAGATTTGAGACTGGACCTTAAGAAGGCTGCCTACGTACCCCTTTCGGGGATCAAGTCGGACGTAGTTCAGTTGGAGTTGTTTGAACAAGAGATCAAACTGCCTGGCGGAGTTCGTCTAGTACGAGCGTTAGTCATAGAAACGGGCATGTCGAGAATAATGCCTAGGGTTTCTATGTGCGGAACTCTAAGTACAACAAGGGTTTTGTTAAGAGTTGGGACTGGACCTTGAGAAAGGCTGCCTACGTACCCCTTTCGAGGATCAAGTCGGACGTAGTTCAGTTAGAAAGATTTGAACAAGAGATCGAACTGCCTGGCGGAGTTCGTCTAGTACGAGCGTTTGTCATAGAAACGGGCGTGTCGAGAATAACGCCTAGGGTTTCTATGTGCGGAACTCTGAGTAAAAGAATTGTTAGATTCTTCCGAAGGAACAGAAGTCTGTGGACAAGATGAAGCAGAACGAGAGGCGGCCAGACGTCCTAGGTCATGCCTTGCTAGTCTACCACCTAAGTTCTAAGTTCCCTCAGTCTAAAATCTCGGATCTGCTTTCCCTCTAGGATTTTTGCTCTCTCTTTAATGATTTTTCGCTCTGCCTTTCTTCCTCTCCAAAGCTCCTTTATATACTCCTTCTTATGACGGTCTATTCTCCTCCTGGGCCGCAAGGCGGGCTTCTTTCCATTTTCGTCGGCTTTCATCGGGAAACTTGACATTTATCTTCGGGAAACTTGACATTTATCCTTCCGGAAATTTAGCATTTATCTCGCTATGCAAAGATAAACGTAAATCGTCGTATCTATCTCAGATAATCATAAACGGACTGTCCGATCGTGTTTAGTCCCTTTCGGGCCGTTTCCAGGACTTCCGTGGTTTTCTACGATCTCTCCGGAAGTTCTTCATTCATTCGTAGAGTTGAGACGAGTGGTGTCTTAAGATAACCATCGCTGTTTCGTACGAAGAATTTAAGATCTTCCTTCCGGTTGATACCTTACGAGTTTCCGAAGTGTTTCCGACGGTCTTTGATTGGAGTAAGGACTGGAGTTTCGTACACGGAATCTCGATGATTCGTCCTGCGAGGACTTGAGAAAAACTCAAAGTACAAACTTCAGACTGCCGAGGACTGGGATTCGTGTACCGAAGATCGTTATCCGAAGACCCGAGCCAGCACGGGGCTAGCCGCCCGGCGGTCATGGCCAGCACGGGCGCTAGCCGCCGGCGGCCACGGCCAGCACGGGGCTAGCCGCCCGGCGGCCACGGCCAGCACGGGCGCTAGCGCGCGGCGGCCACGGCCAGCACGGGGCTAGCCGCCCGGCGGCCACGGCCAGCACGGGCGCTAGCCGCCGGCGGCCACGGCCAGCACGGGGCTAGCCGCCCGGCGGCCACGACCAGCACGGGCGCTAGCCGCCGGCGGCCACGGCCAGCACGGGGCTAGCCGCCCGGCGGCCACGGCCAGCACGGGGGCTAGCCGCCCGGCGGCTACGACCAGCACGTGCGTCTCGACGAGGGCTTCGATTTGATATGTTGATCGTTTTCTGGGTCCTCACGGTTTGAGAGAACGGGCTCTTTGAAGTTCCCGGCGGCAAGGACCAGCACGGGGGCTTAGCCGCCCGGCGGCCAGGACCAGCACGGGGGCTAGCCGCCGGCGGCCAGGACCAGCACGTGCGTCTCGACGAGGGCTTCGATTTGATATCTTGATCGTTCTCTGGGTCCTCACGGTTTGAGAGAACGGGCTCTTTGAAGTTTCAAGGCGGATTCCTTGTCGTTCGGCCTATCCAAACTTAGATCACTTCCCGTTTCTTCCTTATACTTTCGTATGACAAATAGACTTAGCCGTTGATTTCGAGATAACCGTTTTTGACCCCAACAGAGAATAACCAGGAAGTTGAATAAATCTCATAGGAGTTGTGAGTAAGAAGATATTCCACTTTCTATCCAGATGATTCCAGATTAGCCTGTTCGGACATATGGCAATATATTTCATGATTCTTATCAAACCAGGATGAACCACGATATAAGAAGCTTTATTTGGAACCACTAATCAGTGGAGAATTACCAGGAAGTTGAATAAAATCTCATAAGTGTTGTGAGCAAGAAGATATCCTATTATTTTGTATAATCTGAGTGTTTATGAAGATTAAAGGAGACTAAAAGAGATTAAGAGATTGAAAAGTCTAGAAATGATTCTTAGATTTAATAGTAACCAAGTCTAGATAGAGAGAGACATAACTTGCTTAGCTTCTTATTAATGAGAGGTTTACAAATATATAGAGAGACTAAGACAAGGGTTTCGACAATAATCAACTGTAGTAAGCATGTGAAGTCAAGGATAAGGTAAGCGCCACTCTAAGCTTAGCCAATCAGGTTCACCACATGCTTTGGCATCTTGACTAGATGCCTTTTACTTTCCAGACCATGACAGCCTGTATGCGCGCCTCTCCCTTCTTCCTTAACGGTCACATGGTTGGTAATTCAAACCTTAGTTGCGCATCCTAATCTTCCACACCACTTGGTCTCTTTGCCTCACTTTACTTCTTCTCACTTTGTTACCATTGTCACTGTGGTAACTATTGTAATAGTGAATAGTGTGCATTCACTATTCACTAATTTCCCAAACTCCCAAATAGTGTAGAAACCTCATCTCTTACTTAGCCTCATCTTCTCTTACTTAAGCCTCTCATCTCAACACTCCCCCTCAAGCTTGACCATATGGAACAAGTCAAGCTTGGAAAGCCATGAGATCTTCCTCATTAAAAACCTCACCAAGGAAAACCCATTGGGACAAAACCTTGATGAGGGAAAAAGAGTGAAGACCTCATAGCTAAGGGGATCAGCTCCTCTTGCTCAAATCAATGAGGCCCAACCTGATATGGATGGACTCCATTGTCTTCTGTCTCGCAGCCTTAGTGAACACATCAGCCAACTGATCTTCACTTCTTGTGTAGCATGGTAAGATCACTCCAAGTACAATCATCTGCCTGACCTTGTGGCAATCAACCTCAATGTGCTTGGTCCTCTCATGGAACACTGAGTTGGATGCAATGTGAATAGCTGCTTGGTTATCACAGTGCATGGTCATTGGTGTAGCTTGATCAATCTCTAGGTGCTTCAGAATCCCCTTGATCCACACAAGCTCATTGGTTAGCTTCAGCATGGCTCTATACTCAGCTTCTGCACTAGAACATGAGACCACCTTCTGCTTCTTACTCTTCCAAGTAACCAAGTTCCCACCAATGAAAGTACAATAGCCAGTGGTTGATCTTCTATCAGCTCTATCTCCTGCCCAATCAGCATCACAATAGCCCACCACTTCTGTACTCTTGTTGCAACCCATCCAAACTCCAAGACCTTGTGTACCATTCAGATACATCAATAGTCTTTCCACCATGCGCCAGTGATGCTCTTTTGGAGCTTGCATATGCTGGCTCACCTGATTCACAGCAAAACATATATCAGGCCGAGTGATTGTTAAGTAGATCAACTTACCAACAAGCTTTCTATAAAGCTTTGGATCATGGAAGAGCTTGCTATCTTCAATCTCCCCCTCACGTGGAACCTTGTACCCATCCTCCATGGGCATCTTAGCTACCTTGCCTCCATATGCACCTGCATCTTTCAAAAGATCAAGTGTATATTTCCTTTGAGAGATAAACAATCCTTCCTTGGCTCTACACAACTCAATACCAAGGAAGTATTTCATCTCTCCTAAGTCTTTAATATCAAAGACAGATTTTAGAAACTCCTTAGTAGCCTTGATACCTGTTTTATCAGAACCAGTGATGATAATATCATCTACATATACAAGGATTACAATGATACCTGAGGGTGTGACCAGTGTAAAGAGAGTATGATCAAGTTCTGACTTCCTGAAACCTCTACCATTCAAGGTTGTGCTCAGTTTGTGGTACCAAGCTCTAGGAGATTGCTTGAGACCATAGATTGCCTTCTTTAGTCTCAAGACATTTCCCTTCTTTACTAGATGCTCAAGACCAGGAGGTGGCAACATGTATACTTCATCTTCTAGCTCTCCTTGTAGAAAAGCATTCTTGACATCCATTTGCCAAAGATCCCACTCAAGGTTCACTGCCAATGATAAGACAACTCGGATTGTATGGAGTTTGGCCACTGGTGCAAATGTATCAATGTAGTCCTCTCCATATGTTTGAGTGAACCCTCTTGCCACCAATCTTGTCTTGCGCCTATCTATCTTTCCATTTGGTAGATACTTGATAGTAAAGATCCACCTACTAGACACAGCCCTCTTTCCCTTTGGCAAAGCACTCTCATACCATGTATCATTCTTGATCATAGCATCTGCTTCAGCATTGACTGAGTCTCTCCACTCTTGTATAAGCATTGCTTCTTCATAGCTTCTTGGAACATAACTCTCATCCAAGCTCACTTGAAAGGCACAATGCTCTTCTGGATATTGAGCAAAGGAACACACAGCTTGAGAAGGATGCTCCACAGCCTGGGCATTGTAGTACACTCTCGTGTTTACCCAGTTGGAAGCATCCCTCTTAACTCTTGTGCTCCTTCTCAAGGCTGGTGCTGGAACATCTTGTACTACTGGCTCGGATTGCTCTTGTTCTTGCACCACTGGTTCAGATACTTCCCCACTTTCTTCACTAGCTGTTGGCTGACTTTCTTCAGCTCCATCACTAGCTACCACACCTTGATCATGAGAACCACCCGAGCTCTCTTCTCCACTTGAACTCTCTCCCCCCACATGATCAAGGTTGGTAGGTTCCTGATCCACTTCTTGACCTCTTGGTGGTGTTCTTGCTGTAGTTACCCGAGACTGATCCTGGGTCATATTGATTCCAAGCCCCTCTAAGATGGTTCTCAATGTAGAAGCTCTATCTGAGGTAAGATCCTTCAAATCTTCCTGATTCTGCTCCTCATAATAACCTCTTTCTTCTATGAACTTCACTTCTCTTGATACTAACACTCTTCTTGTGTCAGGATCATAGCATTTGTACCCCTTTTGTGTGTGGGAATATCCCACAAACATTGCCTTCTTACTTCTTGCTTCCAGCTTGTTTCTCATCTCACTAGGCACCATCACATAGCACAAACATCCAAACACTCTCATATGCTCCAAGGAAGGTTTGTAGTTGTTCAATACCTCAAATGGAGCCTGCCCTTTCAAGACCAGTGTAGGAGTTCGGTTGATCAGATAGCATGCTGTGACCACAGCATCACTCCAAAATCTCTTAGGAACCTTAGACTGAAGCATCAATGTCCTTGCCACCTCCATGAGGTGCCTGTTCTTCTTTCAGCTACACCATTCTGTTGTGGTGTGTAGGGACAACTCGTTTGCTGCAAGATTCCATGAGAAGAGAGGTGTTGCTTGAAAGCATTTCCAGTGTACTCCCCACCATTATCAGACCTGAGAATTTTAATCTTGGCATGATATTGGTTAGTCACATAAGCTTGAAAATTTTTAAATGCATCAAGCACCCTATCTTTGGTTGGAATAAGTGTTAGCCAGGTGTATTTGGATTTTTCATCAATGAAAGAGACATAATACTTATGAGAATCTCTAGACAAGCAAGGAGCAGTCCAAACATCAGAGTGAATAAGATCAAAGCAGTTCTCATAAACAGTAGAAGAGTTTGGAAAAACAGTTTTACAATGCTTGCCTAAAATACAAGCCTCACAATCATTATTCTCAAAAGAAACACCTGGCAACATCAGTTTAAAAGCCTTATTATGAGGGTGTCCTAGTCTAGCATGCCACAATGCATCTTTGCTTAAACTAGTAGCAGAAGTCGAAGTAAAAGAACAGCTAAAGCTTGAAATAGGAGCAAGATCTTCAAGTAAGTATAGTTCTCCTTTGGTCACTCCTTTTCCAATCAACTTGCTGCTTTTAATATCCTGAAACTTCACATCATCAGGACTAAAGATAACATTACATTGCAAATCAGTTGCACATCTTTTAACTGATAACAAATTTGAAGCAAAATCAGGCATATAAAGAGCTTTAGACTCTTTATCAAACAGTTTAAGACTTCCTATTCCTCTAATAGGAATCCTATCACCATTCGCAATCATCACATGACCATCATGAGGAAGAATGTCTCTAATCAACCTAGTGTCACTTATCATGTGATGAGATGCACCAGAATCAACTATCAATGGCTTTGATGCATGAGACTTAGCAATGAGAGCAAGAATGCTAGATGGTTTGAAATGATGAGCATGATCAGTCCTAGCAAGACTAGCAATACTAGAAACCTTATGCATATCTTTCAACCTATCAACCATGCTATCAATGCTATCCAAATCCACAGGATTATCTATCATCCTAGCACCAAATGAATAACCAAAGTAGTTACCAGAGTTACCATTCTCCTTGAAGAGCTTTATGAGAGCATCAAGGTCGGATCTCTTGATGTATTCCTGATCAGAGTTGTTGCGGATGGTAGGTGCACCAGAATAGGCTACCAGAGACTTCCCATCACCAGTATCACCCCTTGTCACCTCTTGACTCTTGCTAGTACCAGCTCCACTTGATCCTCCACTTGCACACTCTGACATATGAGCTCTTGCTTCCCGGTCCTTCATGAACTTAGCTGGCTTCAAATGGGGGTGGAGAATCCAGCAGCTACTCTTCTTGTGGCCATGCTTCTTACAATGGTCACAATTCCCATTGAACTTCTCATATTTGCCTTGTATGGCTTTATTAGCTTGCGGACCTTCACCATGTTCAGCTTGAGATGCTTGATTAGCCAATGATAGCTCTCCCTTTCTTCCAAATAAGCCAATGGAGCCCTGCTCCTTTTGAATCCGAGAGCACACTTCTTCCAAGTCCGGGAGATCATCATCTCTCAACATGTGCTGAATGAGACCATTGTATGCTGGATTCAGTGTCAACAACAGACCAAAGACCTTGTCTTGTTCCCTTCTCTTGTTAAGCTCCTCAGCATCAGTAGTGGTCGGCCTCAGCATCTCTAGCTCTGACCATAGAGACCTAAACCTTCCGAGATGCTTAGTGAACTCCATGTCTTCTTGTGCAAGGCTATTGATCGCTTGCTTCACTTCAAAGACTCTACTGAGGTTTGAAGTGTTTCCATAAACCTTTTTCAAGGTATCCCATAGCTCCTTAGCCGACTCACAGTAGCTATAAGCATCCAAGATGGATGGTTCCAATGAAGCGTGCAAGACAGACATCACAAGCATATCTTCCTGCTCCCACTTCTCTACATCATCACTTGAGACTTCCTCCTTGTCTCTCTTCAACTCTCCGAGCTTTGGAGCTTCACCCTTGGTGATGTGACTCCATAAACCCTTGCAACCCACTGTGGTTCTCACCATCCGAGACCACACAAGATAGTTGGTTCCCTTGAACACAACAGCAACTTTCATATGCATACTTCCTTCCATGTCTAAAACCACAACGACCCTAGTACTTCAACTCTTCACACACTAAGCTTTCTCAACCCACAAACAAGTTTATATCTTGCCAAAGATATCAACTTGAACCGCAAAGACTAAAGCAAACACCTTTCCACACCTAGCTACCCGATTGTATCTCCTTCAAAGATATCAAACTTGAACCGAGTAAACTTAGCTTGAACTGGCTGGAAATGATCTTGAGCTTGAGTCTTCACACCACGAACGTAGATAACACACTTCTCTAGCTTCAACAAACTAGAAAGGTTTAGTTTTGAACTTGAGAATCTTCACACAACCCGGGAAGAGAAGAACTTTGAAGAACAGCCGCAAGAACACCAAGAACACCAAGTTTCTCTTTGGATCTTCACTAAGGAATCACCAAAGAGTTCACGCGAACTCAGATTGTCTTCAACCTGGCTCTGATACCATATTATTTTGTATAATCTGAGTGTATATGAAGATTAAAGGAGACTAAAAAGAGATTAAGAGATTGAAAAGTCTAGAAATGATTCTCAGATGTAATAGTAACCAAGTCTAGATAGAGAGAGACATAACTTTCTTAGCTTATTATTAATGAGAGGTTTACAAATATATAGAGAGACTAAGACAAGGGTTTCGACACTAATCAACTGTTTAAAGCATGTGAGGTCAAGGATAAGATAAGCGCCACTCCAAGCTTAGCCAATCAGGTGCACCACATGCTTTGGCATCTTGACTAGATGCCTTTTACTTTCCAGACCATGACAGCCTGTATGCGCGCCTCTCCCTTCCTCCTCAACGGTCACATGGTTTGTAATTCAAACCTTAGTTGCGCATCCTAACCTTCCACACCACTTGGTGTCTTTGCTTCACTTTACTTCTTCTTACTTAGTTACCATTGTCACTGTGGTAACTATTGTAATAGTGAATAGTGTGCATTCACTATTCACTATCTACTATTTCCCAAATAGTGTAGAAACCTCATCTCTTACTTAGCCTCATCTTCTCTTACTTAAGCCTCTCATCTCAACATTTCATCCTGGTTTGATAAGAATCATGAAGATAATGGCATATGTCCGAACAGGCTAATCTGGAATCATCTGGATAGAAGGTGGTATATCTTCTTACTCACAACACTTATGAGATTTATTCGACTTCCTGGTTATTCTCCACTGATTAGGGGTTCCAAATAAAGCTTCTTAGATCGTGGTTCATCCTGGTTTGATAAGAATCATGAAGATATTGCCATATGTCCGAACAGGCTAATCTGGAATCATCTGGATAGAAAGTGGGATATCTTATTAATCACAACTCCTATGAGACTTATTCAACTTCCTGGTTATTCTCCACTGATTAGTGGTTCCCAATCAAGCTTCTTAGATCGTGGTTCATCCTGGTTTGATAAGAATCATGAAGATATTGCCATATGTTCGAACAGCCCAATCTGGAATCATCTGGATAGAAAGTGGGATATCTTCTTACTCACAACTCCTATGAGATTTATTCAACTTCCTGGTTATTCTCCACTGATTAGTGGTTCCAAATAAAGCTTCTTAGATCGTGGTTCATCCTGGTTTGATAAGAATCATGAAGATATTGCCATATGTCCGAACAGGCCAATCTGGAATCATCTGGATAGAAAGTGGGATATCTTCTTAATCACAACTCCTATGAGATTCATTCAACTTCCTGGTTATTCTCCACTGATTAGTGGTTCCAAATAAAGTTTCTTAGATCGTGGTTCATCCTGGTTTGATAAGAATCATGAAGATAATGGCATATGTCCGAACAGGCTAATCTGGAATCATCTGGATAGAAGGTGGGATATCTTCTTGCTCACAACACTTATGAGATTTATTCAACTTCCTGGTTATTCTCCACTGGTTAGTGGTTCCAAATAAAGCATCTTAGATCCTGGTTCATCCTGGTTTGATAAGAATCATGAAGATATTGCCATATGTCCGAACAGACTAATCTGGAATCATCTGGATATAAAGTGGGATATCTTCTTACTCACAACTCCTGTGAGATTTATTCAACTTCCTGGTTATTCTCCACTGATTAGTGGTTCCCAATCAAGCTTCTTATATATTGGTTCATCCTGGTTTGATAAGAATCATGAAGATATTGACATATGTCCGAACAGGCTAATCTGGAATCATTTGGATAGAAAGTGGGATATCTTCTTAATCACAACTCCTATGAGACTTATTCAACTTCCTGGTTATTCTCCACTGATTAGTGGTTCCAAATAAAGCTTCTTAGATCGTGGTTCATCCTGGTTTGATAAGAATCATGGAGATAATGGCATATGTCCGAACAGGCTAATCTGGAATCATCTGGATAGAAGGTGGGATATATTCTTACTCACAACACTTATGAGATTTATTCGACTTTCTGGTTATTCTCCACTGATTAGTGGTATTGACAAAGAAAATAAATTGATAAGAGGAAAAGAGGATCTGATGTTACCTGAAGAAGAGCAGAGCCAAGCTTACTTAATCCTCAAGTCATTCCATACACCACTTGCCACACAAGGCACCAAGGAGTAACATAGTGTGCCTTAAAAGGCAAGGATACAAGTTCAAACTTGTGAGCGACATCAAGAAAGGAGGAAGCAGACCGTTAGCAATATAATGGACAAAAGGGATGATTAAAATAATCAAACTCACATGTTCCTTTTTGAAGATTCCAGCCGTTGAGGACATGTCTCTTTCACCTCCTTGATCAGAACATTATTCTTTATTCATTTCTATTGTTTATTATATTTGTACTTAGGCAATAGATTAGTTTATTAGTTTCTGGAACAAGGCTGCTTGCCTTTATATACTTGTAATATGTTTCACATTCAGATTAAGGGAAATAGTTCTCTCTTCCTTACTCTCTCTCTCAAATTCGTCACCCTCTCTCTCTCCTTCTCTCTCACTTGTTCTTGAGTTCTTCAATCTGTTCTTAACATTTCTTACAAGTGGTTCCAAATAAAGTTTCTTAGATCGTGGTTCATCCTGGTTTGATAAGAATCATGAAGATATTGCCATTATGTCCGAACAGGCTAATCTGGAATCATCTGGATAGAAAGTGAGATATCTTCTTAATCACAACTCCTATGAGATTTATTTAACTTCCTGGTTATTCTCCACTGAATAGTGTTCCAAATAAAGCTTCTTAGATCGTGGTTCATCCTGGTTTGATAAGAATCATGAAGATAATGGCATATGTCCGAACAGGCAAATCTAGAATCTTCTGGATAGAAGGTGGGATATCTTCTTGCTCACAACACTTATGAGATTTATTGAACTTCCTGGTTATTCTCCACTGATTAGTGGTTCCAAATAAAGCTTCTTAGATCGTGGTTCATCCTGGTGTTTGATAAGAATCATGAAGATATTGCCATATGTCCGAACAGGCTAATCTGGAATCATCTGGATAGAAAGTAGGATATCTTCTTACTCACAACTCCTATGAGATTTATTCAACTTCCTGGTTATTCTACACAGTTTAGTGGTTCCAAGTAAAGCTTCTTAGATCGTGGTTCATCCTGGTTTGATAAGAATCATGAAGATATTGCCATATGTCCGAACAGGCTAATCTGGAATCATCTGGATAGAAAGTGGGATATCTTCTTACTCACAACTCCTATGAGATTTATTCAACTTCCTGGTTATTCTCCACTGATTATTGGTTCCAAATAAAGCTTCTTAGATCGTGGTTCATCCTGGTTGATAAGAATCATGAAGATATTGCCATATGTCCGAACAGGCTAATCTGGAATCATCTGGATAGAAAGTGGGATATCTTCTTAATCACAACTACTATGAGATTTATTCAACTTCCTGGTTATTCTCCACTGATTAGTGGTTCCAAATAAAGCTTCTTAGATCGTGGTTCATCCTGGTTTGATAAGAATCTTGAAGATATTGCCATATGTCCGAACAGGCCAATCTGGAATCATCTGGATAGAAAGTGGGATATCTTCTTACTCACAACTCCTATGAGATTTATTCAACTTCCTGGTTATTCTCCACTGATTAGTGTTTCCAAATAAAGCTTCTTAGATCGTGGTTCATCCTGGTTTGATAAGAATCATGAAGATATTGCCATATGTCCGAACAGCCCAATCTGGAATCATCTGGATAGAAGGTGGGATATCTTCTTGCTCACAACACTTATGAGATTTATTCAACTTCCTGGTTATTCTCCACTGATTAGTGGTTCCAAATAAAGCTTCTTAGATCGTGGTTCATCCTGGTTTGATAAGAATCATGAAGATATTGCATATGTCCGAACAGGCTAATCTGGAATCATCTGGATAGAAAGTGGGATATCTTCTTACTCACAACTCCTATGAGATTTATTCAACTTCCTGGTTATTCTCCACTGATTAGTGGTTCCAAATAAAGCTTCTTAGATCGTGGTTCTGTTAGAAATCAAAGAACAGAGTGAAGAACACAAGAACAATGAGAGAGAGAGAGAGAGAGAGAGAGAGAGAGAGAGAGAGAGAGAGAGAGAGAGAGAGAGAGAGAGTGACGATTTGAGAGAGAGAGAGTAAAGAAGAGAGAACTATTTCCCTTGATTCATTTGTGACAACATACAACAATATTTAAAGACTACAATGTGTATCAAGACAAGAGGAATAAGAGTAAATAAATGAGGCTGCTGGCAAGTGAAAGGGACAGTTCACAAACGGTCTCTTCCTCTTATGGAACATGTGACTTTAACTATTTTTAATTGCAACTTGTCTCTGATTTCTTCTGAGTTTCCCAACGGCACACAAGACTTCAAACCACTTCATTGCTTATTTAAAATAGTTCCTTGCCTCCCAAACTCAGCTCTGGTCGAGTTGCTTCCTTGGTAGTCAAGTATTGTACATACTGACTTGTACTCCAAGATTAACTCATCCGGATGTCTCCTCTTTCTTTATCTTCTCTTTTCATGTCTTCATGTCAATACTCCCCCTCAAGCTTTACCATAAGGTATGGTAGAGCTTGGAACCCATGAAGACATCCCTCATTAAAACCTTTTGTGTGAAAAACCCAATGGGATAAAAACACACAAAGGAAAAAGAGTAGATGCTTCATGGCTTAAGAGGATCATGATCTAGCCAAGTCTATGAGTCCCAATCTTGGATGAATGAACTCACAGACCTTGGTGCTTGCTCCTTTGGTGAAGATATCAGCTAGCTGGTCTTCACTTCTAGTGTAGCAAGGTAGAATAATCTTCTGCTCCACAGCTTGTCTCACCTTGTGACAATCCACTTCAATATGCTTTGTCCTCTCATGAAACACTGAGTTTGAAGCTATGTGAATGGCTGCCTGGTTATCACAGTGCATGGTGATTGGTGTTGTGGTTTCAATGCCCAAGTCTCTCAGCAGGTTCATGATCCAAATCAGCTCACTGGTCAGCTTCCTCATGGCTCTATATTCTGCCATCAGCACTTGAACATGATACCACCTTCTGCTTCTTGCTCTTCCAAGTAACCAAATTGCCTCCTATGAAGGTGCAATAGCCAGTAGTAGACCTCCTGTCCACTCCCCCCCATTTTCCAAATTAGAATTGAAATATTGTCTACTAGAACGATCTTAGTATCACCAGCCCAATCTGCATCACAATACCCTACAATCTCTGTGCTCTTGTTGCAACCCATCCAAACACCTTGACCAGGAGCCTCCCTTAGGTATCTCAAGATCCTCTCCACCATGTTCCAATGGTGAACCTTTGGTGCTTGCATATGCTGGCTCACTTGGTTGACAGCAAAGCAAATGTCTGGTCTTGTGATGGTGAGATAGATCAGCTTCCCCACCATTCTTCTATAGAGTTTGAAGTCTCCAAATGGTGTATCTTCAAACTCCCCCTCACGCAATATCTTGTAACCCTCTTCAAGTGGTGTCTTGGCTACTCTTCCACCAAGCTCTCCTGCCTCATTTAAAAGATCAAGTGTGTACTTCCTTTGGCATAAGAAAAGCCCCTCTTTAGAGCGGCATATTTCTATCCCAAGGAAGTACTTAAGCTCTCCCAAATCTTTAATATCAAATGAGGATTTAAGAAAAGCTTTAGTTGAGATTATACCTTCCTTGTTGCTGCCAGTGATGATAATATCATCAACATAGATGAGGATTACAACAATGCCTTGCTTGCTGGTGAGAGTGAAGAGAGTATGGTCAGATTCTGATTTCACAAACCCTCTTCCATTAAGGGTTGTGCTAAGCTTGTGATACCAGGCTCTTGGTGATTGCTTCAATCCATAGATTGCCTTCTTCAATCTAAGTACATTTCCTGGTTTGACCATGTCTTCCATTCCTGGTGGTGGTCTCATGTAGACTTCATCTTCTAATTCTACTTGAAGAAATGCATTATTGACATCCATTTGACAGAGATCCCATTCCAAGTTAACAGCCAAGGAGAGAACAACTCTTATGGTGTGAAGCTTAGCCACTGGTGCAAATGTATCCAAATAGTCTTCTCCATAGACTTGAGTGTACCCTCTTGCAACCAGCCTTGTCTTCTTCCTTTCTGGTTGTCCATTTGCTTTGTACTTGATAGTGAAGAGTAGGCGACTTGTTACTGCCTTCTTGCCTTTTGGAAGTTGAGTTTCAAACCATGTATCATTCTTGATCATAGCTCCTATCTCATCTCCCACTGATTCTCTCCACTCATCCAGTGCCATTGCTTCCTCATAGGTCTTTGGTATGTAAGCTTCATCTAGGTGGGTGATAAACGCCACATGTTCTTCTGGAAAGTATGCCAAGGAGCAGACTGCTTGAGTAGGATGAGCCACTGCATTGGAGTTGAAGTACACTCTAGTGCTGGTCCAGTTTGATGGATCCTTCCTCACCCTAGTACTTCTTCTCAATGGTTGAATCTGCTCTTCTACCACTGCTTCTTCCTGACCTTGATCACCATCAGATTCTGCTCCATCTTGATCATGTGTTGATGCTGAATCATTTTCTGGTGTTGATTCATGCTCACTGCCTCCCTCAGGATCAAGATGGACTGGCTCCACAACTGGTACTGGTTCTGATTCGTCATCATGCTCAGCAGCTGGTGTAGAGGCTGATGGTGCTGGTACTGGCGCCACACTACTTTGAGGGAGGCTGATGCCCAAACTTTCCATAATGGTTCTCAGGTTGTTTGCTCTATCAGATGGTCCTTGTGAGAGATCCCTAAGGTTTTCCCAGCTCTTCTCATCATAGTACCCCTTTGATTCCACAAACTTGACATCCCTTGAGACCATAACTCTTTTTGAATCTGGAATATAGCACTTGTACCCTTTCTGTGTGTGAGTATTCTATGAACATACCCTTGACACTCTTGGCTTCCAGCTTATTTCTCTGTTCTCCTGGTGTCAAGACATAACACACACAACCAAACACACGCAAGTGATCTAATGGAGGTGTGATTTTGTTTAATACCTGAAAGGGAGAGACATCTTTGAGAACTTTGGTGGGAATCCTGTTGATCAGATAGCAAGCTGTGATCACAGCATCTCCCCAAAACCTCTTTGGAACATTTGTATGAAACATCATGCTCCTTGCAACCTCCATAAGATGTCTATTCTTCCTCTCAGCAACTCCATTTTGTTGTGGTTATTGACAAAGGAGATAAATAAATCAGAAAGAGAGAGGAGCTGGAGATACATGAAGTAGAAGCAGATCCAACATTACTTGAAATACAAGTATATCCATACAACACTTGTTGTGCAAGGTACCAGTGCATAACCTAACGTGGAGTGAGAGGCAAGGCAAGTTCAAACACACCTTGGTCGACATCAGAAGAGAAGGAGACCGTTGGGAATACATGAGACAAAGGAGAGTGATTAAAATAAGCAAGGTCACATGTTCTGTTTATGGAGAGAACCGTTTGTGACCTGTCACTCTCATGCCTTGATCAGAACCCATTTGTTTATTGTTTATGTACTTGCCTAGGATAGATTATTATTACCTGTAACAAGGCAATGTGCCTATATATTCATGTAACCTCTCTCACATTAAGATTAAGGAAATAAATCCTTCTTTACTCTCTCTTTACTTTGCAACATCTCTCTCTCTCTCTCACGATTTCATCTATCTCTCTCACTTGTTCTTCACTTGTTCATCATTTGTTCTTCATTTACTTTCGTGGTATCAGAGCTTATGCTCTTGAGAACCTAAATTCCTTCCGCAATACACTCTGTTTTTTTTACTTTCTCTCTTGATTCATTTTTTACTTCCTCAAATCTCATCTCAGATTTCTTTTATCCAGTGGATAATAAATCTGTGTTCTTGAGTTTCTGGAATTTTTAAAATTCTTTTCTTGGCTGTTCTCACTCTCTCCTGTCTCCATTTAATTTTCTTGAGAGTTAATCTTGATTTTAAACTTGTTTTTCCTCAGTTCAGAGAGATTTACTTGTTTCTGTCTTGAAACCTCTTGAAAAAAAATACTTGAAACCTTAAGGAGAAGATGGAGGACTACAGACCAGTGAGAATCCCATGTCTACTCAAGGGACCAGGAAACTACATCACCTGGTCTAGAATGGCCAGGACAGCCCTTGGAGGTAGAGGATATTGGGAGCATGTCACTTCAGACTCTGCTCCAAAGAAAATTATCCAAGGAGAAGATGGCAAGGAGGTTGTAGTGGTAGATGAAGGCAAATGGGCTCAGGAAGATCTCATGGTGCTGTCTACCTTGCAAAGCTCACTTGATGGTCCATTAATGGATTCTTATTCACACTGTACCACAACAAAACAGCTGTGGGATACCTTGCACAAGGTGTTTGGCAACACTTCAAACCTCACCAGAATCTTTGAAGTGAAGAGAGCCATCAACAACTTGGAGCAAGAAGAAGGAGACTTCACCAAGCAACTTGGGAAGTACAGTCAGCTGTGGTCTGAGCTAGAGATGCTAAGGCCAAGCACCAATGACCCTGATACACTTGAAACCAGGCGTGAGCAAGACAAGGTCTTTGGACTGCTTCTCACACTTAACTCAAGCTTCAATGATGTGGTGAGGCATATACTAAGAGACAAGGAGCTTCCAGGCTATGATGAAGTATGTGCTAGACTACAAAAGGAGATAGGGTCAGATGGTCTCTTTGGAGGTGGAAAAGGAGGACTCTCACTAGCGCACAAGGCTGAGAAGGTGGAGAGTGCTTCAGCTAACAAAGCCTACTTCAAACCAAGAAGGAGAGGAGACAAGTTTGTGACTTGTGAGCATTGTAAGAAGGAGGGACACTCCAAGACAAGCTGCTGGTTCCTCCATCCTCACCTCAGGCCAGTTTCAACAAACAGGCCCCAACAAAACAGAGCACATGAGGCAAGAGCTCAAGACACCACAGATGGGAAGGCTATGGTCTCAACTACTCACACTGGTGGATCCTTCTCCTCACACGCCCTAACACCAGCTCAGGATGATGCATTCATCCGCAAGTCAGACATTGAGGCTCTTATCAAAGCACTCAATGCAAACTCTGGATATTAAGACCAGTAAGATGCTGGGAAAAGGTGTGAGCAAGGGAGAGCTTTATTTACTTGAAGACACTGATGCAACCAAGCCTAGACTTGCTGAAGATTTGGCGACAAATGAGCTGAACCAGCTCACTGATACTGATGAGGAGACAAGTGAGCTAAACCAGCTGAGTGAGACTGATGGGAAGCCGGATGAGCTGAACACTGATGGCGAGCTAAACCTTGATGGCAAGATGGATCAAGACCCATTCTACTTACCTAATGGGCCAATCACTCGATCACAAACCAAAAAGATGAAGGAAGCAATTGTTGGTTTGGTTTGCTTCAAACCAAACTCGGATTCAATCGAAGATCAAGATCAAACCGAAGTCAAGATATTCAATTATTCAGTCTTTGGTCTTGCCTAAGTTTTCTACAAGTTTTAAGTCTAAGTTTATGTTTTCAATAAGTCAAAAACGTGTTCTTTGTTCTACATAAACCCTATGTCGATTTCTAATAAGATCATTTCACTCTTTTTATCAAAAACTCTCTAAAACTGTGAATCCTTTGTTCATCTTTGAACATTGTTTGCTTAGGAGTAAAATCCTCTGCATCTTGCTTGTTGATCACGTCTGAGCGGTGCCCTGCTCGATCACAAGCACATCGAACAAGTGTTTGATCTCCCATCGATCTCACACTGAAGTATCATCAACCATCTCTACCTTCTTCCACAAACCATCACCCATCTAACCCCTATATCCAAAGAAACCATTGATCTATCATTCCCAACGAAAACCACAAACCAAATCACCCTCAAAGATCATCAAAAGGGATTCAAACCAGTAAGGGATTCATTAAGTGGTATCAGAGCAGATTTGAGGGCTTCTGATTAGGGTTTGTTCTCGATTTCTTTCTTCTCTTTTGGGAACCTTATTTGATTCAATCAAACTCTCTGTACTCTTCTCTGTCTATCTAAAAGTGCGAGGGGGCCGACCAGTTTAAAAAAAAAATATAAGATCAAAGTATCTAAGGCTGAAGAGAAATCCAGCCAGACTGAAGAGAAATCCAGTCTCTGGTGGTAAAGCTCCTTGCGATCTAAATCTCTTAATACTGTCTATCTATTCTTCTCTTTGGGTGGGGGATTTGTTCTGAAAGTTTGAACTTTGATCACTGCTGAGCTATTGGATTCACAGAGTTTGTTCACTACCAAAACCTGAGAGAAACACTTGAGAGAAACACCAGTGAGGCTTCGGCTACCTATTCTTGTCTACTTACTTTTCTTGTTAAGTTTCTTAACAGGAAGCCATGTCTGAAAGTGACCAGGAACGAGAGGGGAGACCAGCAGCTAGACTGGATAAAACTCAGATGGATGCCTTGATAGCTACTCTTATGAACGAGATGGATAAAAAACTTGAATTTGTTGGGATTACCCGTTCTACTAATGATGTTTTGGGTAATACTTCACAGGTTAGGAGAGCAGCTAGAGAGAAGAGGAGAGGAAAACGACCTGCAGTAGCTAATGATCTAGACTCCTCCTCTGGTCGTAGCACGGATGAAGATCGAACAGAAAGGTCCATCAGGTCAGGACGAGCAGCTTCTCAAACCAGATCAGGCCGTGCAGTGTCTCAAAGTAGACATACCACTCGACGTGCACCAAGAGACAGACCTGATGATCGTCTTGGAAACCTTAAGCTTCGGATACCTGTCTTTGGAGGCACAAGCAATCCCGATGACTATCTTGATTGGGAGAAGAAGATTGAGTTGGTGTTTGACTGCCAAGACTATTCGGAAAAGAAGAAGGTGAGGCTTGCCGTAACTGAGTTCAATGGTTATGCATTGCATTGGTGGGATCAGATTGTTACCTCAAGAAGGAGGACTGGAGAAGCACAAGTTGCATCCTGGTATGAACTCAAGACTCTTATGAAGAAACGCTTTGTGCCAAGTTATTATGGGAAAGATGTGCATCAAAAACTCAGGAGACTTACCCAAGGCACGAGGGGAGTAGAGGAATACTATCAGGAGATGGAAACTCTTATGCTTAAGGGTGGAGTAGATGAATCAGCTGACGCTACCATGGCTCGTTTCCAGGCTGGGTTGAGCAGAGATATTCAGGATCGCATAGAGATGTATGAGTATGAGGATATCTTTGAGTTGTTACACAAGTCCATCCTCATAGAGCAACAACTAAAGAGAAAGAATCCAACCAAGGGCTCCTATGGCAACAACTACAAGCCGTCCACTACCAAAGAGGAGAAACCATTTGTGAAAACAAAGGAAGAACTCAAGGGATATCAGCAGGATGATAAGGGAAAACCAACCACCACAAGGTCCAGAGATGTGAAGTGTTTCAAGTGCCATGGCATTGGGCATTATGCCAACGAGTGTACTAACAAGAAAGTGATGATCCTCTTAGACAATGGCGAAGTCGTTTCAGAAGAAGAACCAGCTGTTGCATCAGAGGAAGAACAGATTGATTATCCAGTTAGTGGACAGCTCCTGGTTACAAGAAGATCTCTCCAAGTCCAGACCAAACCAGAGGAGACTGATCAAAGAGAAAATCTCTTCCACACTCGCTGCACAGTTTATGACAAGGTCTGTAGTTTGGTGATTGATGGTGGGAGTTGTACCAACGTTGCAAGTGAAGCGCTTGTAGAGAAGCTTGGGTTGAAAACTGGAAAGCATCCTAGACCTTATCTACTTCAGTGGTTGAATGAGCAAGGGGAGCTGAAAGTAACCGAGCAAGTGATGATTCCTATTACTATTGGGAGATACCAGGATGAGATTGTATGTGATGTCTTACCTATGGATTCAAGTCACATCCTGCTAGGAAGACCATGGCAATATGACAAGAGGGCGATTCATGATGGCTTTACTAATCGCCACTCATTCACTCACCGAGACAAAAAGATTGTTCTTGCTCCTCTCTCACCCCAAGAAGTACACCATGATCAAGTACAGCTCAAGCTTAGGAGGAAAGAAGACAAGGACAAGGTACCAGCATCACAAACAAAAGGTATTCTTTTAACTGCCAAGTCTAGTGATATGAGAAAAGCAGTTCACTTGGATCAGTCTATGCTTTTGTTTGTTTTCAAGGGAGCTTTACTAACTTCTTCTGACATTGCACCGGAGCTACCGAGTGGTTTTGAGTTTGTCATACAGGACTATGGAGATATGTTTCCAGAAGAGAATCCAGCAGGGTTGCCTCCTATCCGTGGGATTGAGCATCAAATTGATCTAGTTCCAGGTGCTTCCCTTCCAAACAAACCAGCATACCGGACTAACCCTGATGAGACAAAAGAGCTGCAAAGACAAGTTGATGGGTTAATGGAGAAAGGCTATATCCGAGAAAGCATGAGTCCATGTGCTGTGCCTGTGCTTTTGGTACCAAAGAAAGATGGAAGCTGGCGCATGTGTGTGGATTGCAGAGCCATCAACAACATCACTGTAAAGTATAGACATCCTATCCCTAGACTTGATGATATGCTTGATGAACTGCATGGGTCTTGCATCTTTTCTAAGATAGATTTGAAAAGTGGATATCACCAGATTAGGATGAAAGAAGGTGATGAATGGAAGACTGCTTTCAAAACAAAACATGGCTTGTATGAATGGCTTGTTATGCCTTTTGGCTTAACCAATGCACCTAGCACTTTTATGAGATTGATGAATCATGTTTTGAGAGCTTTCATAGGTCGCTTTGTAGTAGTTTACTTTGATGATATTCTGATCTATAGCAAGAGCTTGACTGAACATGTTGATCATGTGAAATCTGTCTTAGAAGTGCTTAGAAAGGAATCTCTGTTTGCTAACTTTAAAAAGTGTACTTTTGGAACGGATCACCTTGTGTTTTTAGGCTTTGTTGTTTCAGCACAGGGAATCAAAGTTGACGAGGAGAAGGTGAAAGCAATAAAAGAATGGCCTATTCCCACCAGTGTAAGTGAAGTAAGAAGCTTCCATGGGTTGGCTGGATTCTACAGGCGCTTTGTTAGAGATTTTAGCACCATTGCTGCTCCTCTCACTGAGGTTATCAAGAAGAATGTGGGTTTCCAGTGGAGGAAAGAACAAGAAGAGGCGTTCCAAACTTTGAAAGGGAAGTTGACTAATGCACCTTTGTTAGCTCTTCCTGATTTTTCTAAGACTTTTGAGATTGAGTGTGATGCTTCTGGTGTAGGTATTGGAGCTGTTTTGATGCAAGAGAAGAGACCAATTGCTTACTTCAGTGAGAAATTAGGAGGAGCCATGCTAAACTATCCTACCTATGATAAGGAACTCTATGCACTCATCCGGGCTCTAGAAACTTGGCAACACTACCTTTGGCCAAAAGAATTTGTGATTCACACTGATCATGAATCTCTCAAGCACTTGAAAGGCCAGCACAAGCTCAACAAAAGGCACGCAAGATGGGTAGAATTTCTTGAAACCTTTCCTTATGTTATTCACTACAAGCAAGGTAAGGAAAACATTGTTGCTGATGCTTTGTCTAGAAGATACACTTTGTTTTCATCCATGGAAGCTAAGCTGTTAGGATTTGAGCAGATTAAGTCTTATTACGCTGATGACACTGATTTTGGAAACATTTTCAGAGATTGTGAGACACATCCGAGTGGAGATTACTATCAAACTAATGGTTTCTTGTTCTTTAAAAATCGTTTGTGTCTTCCTAATAGTTCTTTGAGGGAAATGTATGTCAGGGAAGCTCACGGAGGTGGACTCATGGGACATTTTGGAGTTGCGAAAACTTATAGCACCTTGAAAGAACACTTCTACTGGCCAAGCATGAAGAAAGATGTAGAAAAGATCTGCAAGAAGTGTGTTGTTTGCATTCAAGCCAAAGCTAAGGCACGCCCACAAGGTTTGTATACTCCTCTTCCTATTCCTAGTGCACCTTGGGTTGACATATCTATGGATTTTGTTCTTGGACTGCCTAGGACTAGAAAGGGTCGAGATTCCATCTTTGTTGTAGTAGATAGGTTTTCCAAAATGGCTCATTTCATACCTGGTCATCAAACTGACAATGCTGTGAAAGTTGCTGAACTGTTCTTTAGAGAAGTAGTTCGTTTACATGGCATGCCTAGAACCATTGTGTCTGATAGGGATTCTAAGTTCTTGAGCCACTTCTGGAAAACTTTGTGGTCGAAATTAGGCACTAAGCTCTTGTTTTCTACTACTTGCCATCCTCAAACTGATGGGCAAACTGAAGTAGTTAATAGATCTTTGTCTACTATCTTGAGAACTGTTGTTAAAAAGAACCTTAAGTCTTGGGAGGATTGTTTACCTCATGTTGAGTTTGCATACAACCATTCTGTGCATCGAGCTACTAAGTTTTCTCCTTTTCAGGTTGTGTATGGTTTTAATCCTCTAACTCCTTTGGATCTGTTACCTTTACCTCTTTGTGAACAAGCTAACCTTGATGGCATTGCCAAGGCCGAGTATGTTGTTTCTTTGCATAAACAGGTTAAGAAGAACATAGAAGAAAGGACCAAGGAGTATGAGAGACACGCCAACAAAGGCAGAAGTGAACTAGTTTTGGAACCAGGAGATTTGGTGTGGGTACATTTGAGGAAAGAAAGATTTCCTGCTGAAAGAAAGTCCAAGCTCATGCCAAGAACAGATGGACCATTCCGAGTTCTCAAAAGGATAAATAACAATGCTTATCAGATTGATCTTCAAGATAAATACACTGTGAGCTCTACCTTTAATGTTGCTGATTTGATTCCTTATGTTGCAGATGGTTCGGATTTGAGGTCAAATCCTTTCAAAGAAGGAGGGCATGATGCAACCAAGCCTAGACTTGCTGAAGATTTGGCGACAAATGAGCTGAACCAGCTCACTGATACTGATGAGGAGACAAGTGAGCTAAACCAGCTGAGTGAGACTGATGGGAAGCAGGATGAGCTGAACACTGATGGCGAGCTAAACCTTGATGGCAAGATGGATCAAGACCCATTCTACTTACCTAATGGGCCAATCACTCGATCACAAACCAAAAAGATGAAGGAAGCAATTGTTGGTTTGGTTTGCTTCAAACCAAACTCGGATTCAATCGAAGATCAAGATCAAACCGAAGTCAAGATATTCAATTATTCAGTCTTTGGTCTTGCCTAAGTTTTCTACAAGTTTTAAGTCTAAGTTTATGTTTTCAATAAGTCAAAAACGTGTTCTTTGTTCTACATAAACCCTATGTCGATTTCTAATAAGATCATTTCACTCTTTTTATCAAAAACTCTCTAAAACTGTGAATCCTTTGTTCATCTTTGAACATTGTTTGCTTAGGAGTAAAATCCTCTGCATCTTTCTTGTTGATCACGTCTGAGCGGTGCCCTGCTCGATCACAAGCACATCGAACAAGTGTTTGATCTCCCATCGATCTCACACTGAAGTATCATCAACCATCTCTACCTTCTTCCACAAACCATCACCCATCTAACCCCTATATCCAAAGAAACCATTGATCTATCATTCCCAACGAAAACCACAAACCAAATCACCCTCAAAGATCATCAAAAGGGATTCAAACCAGTAAGGGATTCATTAGACACCAAGCTGTTATCAGATTCTAATGCTTTTAATTCTGCTTCTGTTTTAACTAGTGATGTATTATGGCATGCTAGATTAGGTCATCCTCATTCTAGAGCTTTAAATCTTATGTTGCCTAATCTGTCTTTTAAAAATGAAACTTGTGAGGCTTTTATCCTTGGTAAACATTGCAAATCTGTTTTTCCTAAATCTATGACTATTTATGAGAATTGTTTTGATCTAGTTCACTCTGATGTTTGGACAGCACCTTGTGTATCTAGAGAAAATCATAAATATTTTGTGACATTCATAGATGAAAAATCAAAGTTTACTTGGCTCACATTGATTTCTAGTAAAGATAGAGTTTTTGAAGCTTTTCTAAACTTCCAAAACTATGTGACTAACCATTTCAACTCTAAGATAAAAATCTTTAGGTCTGATAATGGAGGAGAATACACTAGCAATGCCTTCAAACAGCACCTAGCAAAACATGGAATAATACATCAAACAAGCTGCCCTTACACACCACAACAAAATGGAGTGGCTGAGAGGAAACATCGCCATTTTATGGAGGTTGCAAGGAGCATGATGTTTCACACCAATGTCCCTAAGAGATTTTGGGGTGATGCTGTGGTCTCTGCATGCTATTTAATCAACAGGATCCCAACCAAAGTCCTCCAAGATGTCTCTCCTTTTCAGGTATTAAACAAAATCAAACCTCCACTTGATCACTTGCGTGTGTTTGGGTGTGTTTGCTATGTCTTGACACCAGGAGAACAGAGAAACAAGCTGGAAGCCAAGAGTGTCAAGGGCATGTTCATTGGATATTCTCATACACAGAAAGGCTACAAGTGCTACATACCTGAGTTAAGAAGAGTAATGGTCTCAAGGGATGTGAAGTTTGTAGAATCCAAGGGTTACTATGATGAGAAGAGCTGGGACAGCCTTAGAGATCTCTCACAAGGACCATCTGATAGAGCAAACAACCTGAGAACCATCTTGGAAAGCTTAGGCATCTCTCAGCCTAGAAGCAGTGAGGCGCCTAACACCACTCCATCACCACCAGCTACTGTTCCTACTGAAGCAAAGTCCCAATTATGGAACCAGTCCATCCTGATCCTGAGGGAGGCAATGAGAATGAATCAACACCAGAAGATGATTCAACATCAGTCCATGATCAAGATGGTGCTGAATCTGATCAGTCTAGTGGAGATCAGTATGAGGGTGAGCAGGAACAGGAAGAAGCAGTGATAGAGGAGCAGATTCAACCATTGAGAAGAAGTACCAGAGTGAGAAAAGATCCATCAAACTGGAGCAACACCAGAGTATACTTCAACAGCAATGCAGTGGCTCATCCTATCCAATCAACCTGCTCCTTTGCAAGCTATCCTCAAGAGCATGTAGCTTTCATCATCAACCTGGATCAAGAATACATTCCAAAGACTTATGAAGAAGCTATGGAGGATGATGAGTGGAGAGAGTCTGTTGGAGATGAAGTTGGAGCCATGATCAAGAATGACACTTGGTATGAGACTGAACTGCCTAAAGGAAAGAAAGCAGTCACAAGCCGCCTACTCTTCACCATCAAGTACCAAGCAAATGGGAAACCAGAAAGGAAAAAGACAAGGCTAGTTGCAAGAGGATACACCCAAGTCTATGGAGAAGACTACTGGGATACTTTTGCACCAGTAGCTAAGCTCCACACCATAAGGATTGTTCTCTCCTTGGCTGTAAACTTGGAATGGGATTTATGGCAGATGGATGTCAAGAATGCCTTTCTACAAGGAGAGCTAGAGGATGAGGTGTACATGAGACCACCTCCTGGTATGGAAGACATGGTCAAGCCAGGAAATGTTTTAAGATTAAAGAAGGCCATCTATGGATTAAAACAGTCACCAAGAGCTTGGTACCACAAGCTGAGTACAACTATCAATGGAAGAGGGTTTGTAAAATCAGAAGCTGATCACACTCTCTTCACCCTCACAAGCAAGCAAGGAATTGTGGTGATTCTGATCTATGTAGATGATATCATCATCACAGGAAGCAACAAGGAAGGTATCATCTCTACTAAAGCTTTCCTTATGTCTAGCTTTGATATTAAAGATTTGGGTGAGCTAAAGTACTTTCTAGGGGTTGAGATATGCCGCTCTAAGGAGGGGCTATTCTTATCTCAAAGAAAGTACACACTTGATCTTTTAAATGAGGCAGGAGAGCTTGGAGCTAGAATAGCTAAGACACCACTTGAAGAAGGTTACAAAGTCTTGCGTGAGGGGGAGATTGAAGATACCCTTTTTGGCGACTTCAAACTCTATAGAAGAATGGTGGGGAAGCTGATCTACCTTACCATCACAAGACCAAACATCTGTTTTGCTGTAAACCAAGTCAGTCAGCATATGCAAACCCCCAAAGTTCATCACTGGAAGATGGTGGAGAGGATCATGAGATATCTAAGGGAAGCTCCTGGTCAAGGTGTATGGATGGGATGCAACAAGAGTACAGAGATTGTGGGATATTGTGATGCAGATTGGGCTGGTGATAGAGTGGACAGGAGGTCTACTACAGGCTATTGCACCTTTATAGGAGGCAATCTGGTTACTTGGAAGATAATACACTCCTAGGATGCTTCTCTGGATGATAAGGGGATAGATCCTTGCAAGTAGAGAATCAGAGACTCAATCTTCTTCAAGGCTTGTGGATTGAATGGTGACACAAAGAGTTATGGAAGGGACTCCTTGATACTCCTAAGTAATCAGTCTCGGATATGACACACCAGGAAGGATTACTCTTGTGGTTTTGTTAGATATGACACACTAACAAAGACTCAAGAAATCTCAGAACTACAAGGAAGCTTGCAGCCGACAGAGAGAGAGACAAGAGTCTGAAAATAAAAGATTGGATACTTCATTTAGGGTTTCCGAGCACATATATATAGAGAGAGCAAGGAACAGGCTCCTTGGTCTCTTAATGTGTCATAAAACAAACCATAGTCTAAAAATAAAACATAAGATAAAATATGAAAGTCTGAAAATCCTAAGTACATCAAATGAGTGATAGGAAAGCAACATATGGCCTCGTTAAAAACCTATCTTTGGAAAACCCAGTGGGACAAAACCAAAGATAGGGAAAAAGAGCACACATATGCTACTTGCTCATTTGATGACTATCTAGAAAAAGAAATAGCTTGAATTGTGGTAAGTGTGTCTTGGTTGATCAAGCTTCTTCCAAGACTTTCTTCTTGCTTCATGGATGTCTTAAGTAGTCCTCCAATGGCTTCTTTGAGTTGCTTGCTTCTGGCTCGAGTCATGGGACCCTTAGGCATGGTGAGAGCATCTTCATCAGCTGGTTCCTCCATGGTCTCCTTGTCTTCTTTGCTTGACTGGTCCATGATCATATCATCCCCTCCCTCTTGAAAAGGATTTGTCCTCAAATCTGGCTCATCTGCAACAAAAGAGATCAAGTCAGTAACATTGAAACTGTTGCTTATATCATACTTACCTTGAAGATCAAGCTTGTAGGCATTGTCATTGATTTTCTGGATGATCTCAAAGGGACCATCTATCCTCGGCATCAGCTTGGATTTTCTTTCTTTGGGAAACCTCTCCTTGCGCAAGTGAACCCACACTTTATCACCTACATCAAAGATCATCTCACGCCTGCCTTTGTTTGCTCTTTTGGTGTACTGCTTGGTCTTCTCAACAATGTTTCTTCTTGCCTGCTCATGGATTTGCTGTACCATCTCTGCTTTCTTTTTCCCATCCATACTGACCCTTTCACACTCAGGTAAAGGCATTAGATCCAAAGGTGAGATGGGATTGAACCCATAAACAATTTCAAAAGGGGAAAACTTAGAAGCAGAATGCTGAGCATGATTATAAGCAAATTCACAGTGAGGCAAATATTCTTCCCATGATTTCAGATTCTTTTTAATGAATGCACGCAAGAGAGTTCCAAGAGTTCTATTAACTACCTCAGTCTGCCCATCAGTTTGTGGATGACATGTAGTAGAGAATAACAGCTTAGTACCTAGCTTAGACCAAAGAGTCTTCCAAAAATAACTAAGAAACTTAGTATCTCTATCAGAAACTATAGTCCTAGGCATGCCATGAATGCGCACAATCTCTCTAAAGAACAGGTTAGCAACATGCAATGCATCATCAGTCTTATGGCAAGCAATGAAATGTGCCATTTTAGAAAACCTGTCCACAACTACAAAGATAGAATCCTTACCTGTCTTGGTCCTTGGCAAACCCACAATAAAATCCATAGATATATCATTCCAGGGGTGAGTAGGAATAGGCAAAGGAGTGTACAAACCGTGGGGTTGGATCTTTGACTTAGCTGCTTTGCAAGTTGCACACCTTCCACAGATTCTCTCAACATCTCGTTTCATGTGTGGCCAAAAGAAGTGATCCTGCAAAACCTTAAGAGTCTTGGCAATACCAAAGTGTCCCATTAAACTTCCTCCATGGGATTCCCTGACAAATAAATCTCTTAAAGAACAGTTAGGCACACACAATCTATTATCATAGAATAAGAATCCATCCTGCCTAAAGTAATGTCCTGCAGCATATTTCTCACACGATTGATAAGCTTCCTGAAAGTCAGAATCAGTTGCATACATATCCTTAAGTTGTTCAAATCCTAGCAACTTAGCATCAAGAGTATTCAAGAGAGTATACCTTCTTGATAGTGCATCAGCAACTACATTTTCCTTACCTTGTTTGTATTTGATCACATAAGGAAAGGTTTCAATGAATTCTACCCATCTGGCGTGTCTCTTGCTGAGCTTGCTTTGTCCCTTGAGGTACTTGAGAGACTCATGGTCTGTGTGAATGACAAACTCCTTTGGCCATAGATAATGCTGCCAAGTCTGTAGAGCTCTCACCAAGGCATATAGTTCTTTGTCATAAGTGGCATAGTTGAGAGTAGCTCCACTTAGTTTCTCACTGAAGTATGCTATGGGCCTTCTATCCTGCATCAACACAGCACCAATACCAATTCCTGAGGCATCACATTCAATTTCAAATGTTTTAGAGAAATCAGGAAGTATAAGGAGAGGAGAGTTAGTAAGCTTCTCTTTGAGGATTTGAAATGAGGTTTCTTGTGCTTCTCCCCACTTGAATCCTACATCTTTCTTGATAATCTCAGTCAGTGGAGCTGCTAGAGTGCTGAAGTCCTTCACAAATCGCCTATAGAAGCCTGCTAGCCCATGGAAACTCCTTACTTCATTTATGGTTTTAGGAATCGGCCACTCTTGTATGGCTTTCACCTTCTCTTGATCCACCTTTACTCCATCTGCACTCACAACAAAGCCTAGAAAGACCAAGTTATCCGTACAGAAAGTACACTTCTTAAGATTAGCAAAGAGCTTTTCTTTTCTCAAAACATCAAGAACAGTCCTAACATGAACTATATGCTCTTCTAAGCTCTTGGAGTAAACTAGGATATCATCAAAGTAAACTACCACAAACACTCCTATAAAAGATCTAAGCACATGATTCATCAATCTCATAAAGGTACTAGGAGCATTAGTTAAGCCAAAAGGCATCACCAACCACTCATACAAACCATGCTTAGTCTTGAAAGCAGTTTTCCACTCATCTCCCTCTTTCATCCTAATTTGATGATACCCACTCTTCAAATCTATCTTAGAAAAGATGCTAGAGCCATGCAATTCATCAAGCATATCATCTAATCTAGGAATAGGGTGGCGATACTTCACTGTTATGTTGTTGATGGCTCTGCAATCAACACACATGCGCCAGCTACCATCTTTCTTAGGCACAAGAAGTACTGGAACAGCACATGGACTCATACTCTCTCGGATATGACCCTTCTCCATCAGTTCCTCCACTTGTCTTTGCAACTCCTTAGTCTCAACAGGATTGGTTCTGTATGCTGGTCGGTTAGGAAGAGTTGAACCAGGAACAAAATCAATTTGGTGCTCAATCCCACGAACTGGAGGCAATCCAATGGGGCTATCTTCTGGAAACACATCTGCATATTCCTGTAAAAGAGAGACTAGTTCACTCGGATGATCCTGTGTGTGATCAGTGACTGTTAGCAAAGTCTCTTTAAACATAAGTAAAACAATAGAATTTTGAGAGTAAAGAATTCTTTTGATATCTCCCTGTTTGGTATAGAGGCTGTGATGTTTCTGATCAGGCTTGAGGTCTATCTCTTTCTTTTTCTGAAGCTGGAGCTGATCCTCATGAACTTCCTTAGGTGACAAAGGTACCAGCACTGTCTTCTTTCCATTAAACTCAAAAGAGTGCTTATTGGTGAAACCATCATGAACCACTCGCCTATCAAACTGCCATGGTCTACCAAGAAGAATATGGCTAGCTTCCATTGGTAATACATCACACAAGATCTCATCTTCATATCTACCAATGGCTATAGGTATCAGCACTTGATTGGAGACTCTCATCTCACCTTCCTCATTGAGCCACTGCAACCGGTAAGGTCTAGGATGCTTCTGAACTTTCAGACCCAATTTCTTCACCATAGTCTCACTAGCTACATTGACACAGCTTCCACCATCAATAATAAGGCTGCACACCTTTCCCTGAACCAAACACCTAGTGTAGAAGAGGTTCTCACGCTGCTCAGTTTCTTCAGTCTTAGTTTGCAAGTTCAAGAGTCTTCTTGTCACCAACAACCTTCCTTTAACCGGTTCTACTTCACTCTCTTCACCAGACATTTCCAGATCAGAACCGGAGTGCTCTTCTTCTGATTCATACTCTCCATTCTCAAGTAGAATCATAACCTTCTTGTTGGTGCACTCATTGGCATAATGTCCTCTTCCTTGACACTTGAAACACTTAACATCTCTAGTTCTAGAGCTTGTAGCTTCAGCTTTGCCTTTGTCTTTGCTGAATGTGCTGCTTGGCTTAGTATCTTCTTTCTGCTGAGGCTTGCTATCCTTCAGATAAGATGGTTTCTCTTCTTTAGTGTACTGATACTTGCTGGACCCATAGTTGCCTCGCGAGTGATGCTTTCTCTTAATCTGTTGCTCCACCAGAATAGCTTTGTGCAACATCTCTTCTATCTCTATATAGTGCTGCATCTCCACACTGTCTTGTATCTCGCGGTTAAGCCCTCCAAGAAACCTTGCCATAGTAGCTTCTCTGTCCTCAGATATACCAGCCCTCAACATCAGCAACTCCATCTCCTGGTAGTACTCTTCCACAGTCTTGGATCCTTGTGTAAGTCTCCTCAATCTTTGATGAAGATCCCGGTGGTAGTGGTTAGGCACAAACCTCTTGCGCATAAGAGACTTCATCTCTTGCCAAGTATCAACCGGATACTCTTGATTCATCCTCCTAGTAGTCACCAGTTGATCCCACCAGCTCAAAGCATAATCATAGAACTCAGTTGCAGCAAATTGAATCCTCTGAGCATTGGTGTAGTGTCGGCAGTTGAATACAATCTCAATCTTCTTCTCCCACTCAAGATAAGCATCAGGATCAACTTTGCCATGGAAGGGAGGGATCTTAAGCTTCAAACCAGCAAGTTCATCACGGTAAGGTCTTCTATCATCATGATCACGACGAGTTCTTCTTCTACTACCTCGTGATGCTGAGGAAGAACCACTTCTCTCACTTCTGTGGCGCTCATAGTAGTTATCAGTCTCCTGTGAACCAGCATGCTCTTGTGGAGTGTGAGTTCGACGGTTCCTTCTGGACTCATTACTGTGACCTTGACCAGTAGCTTGTCTGATTTCATTTCTGATCTCTTTCATGTTTTCATTCATCATCTCAGTCATGCTTTCCAACATGGTTTGCTTCAACTGAGCGGCCATTGCTTCCATCAACAGTTTGTTCTTTCTCATCAGGTCTGCTTCCTCATCAGTCTCGTTGCCCATTGTCACCAGACTTGAGAAGTTAGGCACCAGACTTGAGAAAATTTAGGCACCAGACTTGAGAAAATTAGCACCAGACTTGAGAAGATTAGGCACCAGACTTGAGAAAATTAGGCACCAGACTTGAGAAAATTAGGCACCAGACTTGACTGTAGCTACAGTACTCGCCCAGCAAGGAAGAAGCTGCTTGTATCTTGATCTTTGTTCACCACTCTTCAAACACAAAAGTGTTTACCTGAAATAAATAACAAACTCAGCCAGTAAAAGAGTTCGAAATCAAAATCAAATAAGGAAACAAAACAAGAAATGAAACAGGCTGCAAGGATCTCAAGAGTCTTTTCAAAAATCACAAGATCAACACTGTCTATTTTATCAGATTTCAACAAAACAAGATCAGATCTATCAATCTTACACAGGTTAATCAACAGATCGGATGATAAACTGACAGAAACAACAGATCTAACACAACAGTAACAAGATTTGAACAGATCCAGAGTAGATCTATAAGAGAAACTCTTAGATCTATCAATTTTGAAACAACAAATCTCAGATCTATCAGTTTTGAAACACACAACAACAGATCTAGCAATACTGAACTGAAAGTGAATCAAATCGACAGAAACAACACAACAAAACTCAGATCTATCAATGGTTATGAAAGCCAAGAACAGATCGAGTGAAAGTTTGAAGAAAACGAGTACTTCCCTATCCAGATTTGCTCTGATACCACATAATACACTCCTAGGATGCTTCTCTGGATGATAAGGGGATAGATCCTTGCAAGTAGAGAATCAGAGACTCAATCTTCTTCAAGGCTTGTGGATTGAATGGTGACACAAAGAGTTATGGAAGGGACTCCTTGATACTCCTAAGTAATCAGTCTCGGATATGACACACCAGGAAGGATTACTCTTGTGGTTTTGTTAGATATGACACACTAACAAAGACTCAAGAAATCTCAGAACTACAAGGAAGCTTGCAGCCGACAGAGAGAGAGACAAGAGTCTGAAAATAAAAGATTGGATACTTCATTTAGGGTTTCCGAGCACATATATATAGAGAGAGCAAGGAACAGGCTCCTTGGTCTCTTAATGTGTCATAAAACAAACCATAGTCTAAAAATAAAACATAAGATAAAATATGAAAGTCTGAAAATCCTAAGTACATCAAATGAGTGATATGAAAGCAACATATGGCCTCGTTAAAAACCTATCTTTGGAAAACCCAGTGGGACAAAACCAAAGATAGGGAAAAAGAGCACACATATGCTACTTGCTCATTTGATGACTATCTAGAAAAAGAAATAGCTTGAATTGTGGTAAGTGTGTCTTGGTTGATCAAGCTTCTTCCAAGACTTTCTTCTTGCTTCATGGATGTCTTAAGTAGTCCTCTAATGGCTTCTTTGAGTTGCTTGCTTCTGGCTCGAGTCATGGGACCCTTAGGCATGGTGAGAGCATCTTCATCAGCTGGTTCCTCCATGGTCTCCTTGTCTTCTTTGCTTGACTGGTCCATGATCATATCAGAAGAGCAAGAAGCAGAAGGTGGTATCATGTTCAAGTGCTGAAGCAGAATATAGAGCAATGAGGAAGCTGACCAGTGAACTTATTTGGATCAGAAACTTGCTAAGAGACTTGGGCATAGAGACAACAACACCAATCACAATGCACTGTGACAACCAGGCAGCCATCCATATAGCTTCAAACTCAGTGTTTCATGAGAGGACAAAGCATATTGAGGTGGATTGTCACAAGGTTAGACAAGCAGTGGAGCAGAAGATCATCCTACCTTGCTACACTAGAAGTGAAGACCAGCTAGCTGACATCTTCACCAAAGGAGCAAGCACCAAGGTCTGTGAGTTCATCCATCCGAGATTGGGACTCATAGACTTGGCTAGATCATGATCCCCTTATACCGTGGAGCATCTACTCTTTTTCCTTTATGTGTTTTTATCCCATTGGGTTTTTCACATAAAGGTTTTAATGAGGGATGTGTTCATGGGTTCCAATCTTAACCATACTATATGGTTAAGCTTGAGGGGGAGTATTGACAAAGGATATAAATAAATCAGAAAGAGAGAGGAGCTGGAGATACATGAAGTAGAAGCAGATCCAACATTACTTGAAATACAAGTATATCCATACAACATTTGTTGTGCAAGGTACCAGTGCATACCTAACGTGGAGTGAGAGGCAAGGCAAGTTCAAACACACCTTGGTCGACATCAGAAGAGAAGGAGACCGTTGGGAATACATGAGACAAAGGAGAGTGATTAAAATAAGCATGGTCACATGTTCTGTTTATGGAGAGAACCGTTTGTGACCTGTCACTCTCATGCCTTGATCAGAACCCATTTGTTTATTGTTTATGTACTTGCCTAGGATAGATTATTATTTCCTGTAACAAGGCAATGTGCCTATATATTCATGTAACCTCTCTCACATTAAGATTAAGGAAATAAATCCTTCTTTACTCTCTCTTTACTTTGCAACATCTCTCTCTCTCTCTCTCATGATTTCATCTATCTCTCTCACTTGTTCTTCACTTGTTCATCATTTGTTCTTCATTTACTTTCAGTGGTGTGTATGGGCAGCTTGTTTGATGAATGATGCCATGCTTTGCTAGGTCTTTTTTAAAGGCATTGCTAGTATACTCCCCACCATTATCAGACCTAAATATCTTGATCTTGGAATTGAAATGGTTAGTTACATAGTTTTGGAAGTTAATAAAAGCTTCTAAAACTCTATCTTTGCTTTTAATCAGTGTGAGCCAAGTGTATTTTGATTTCTCATCTATGAATGTCACAAAATATTTATGGTTTTCTCTAGATGCACAAGGTGCAGTCCACACATCAGAATGCACTAGATCAAAACAATTTTCATAAACAGTCATAGATTGAGGAAAAACAGATTTGCAATGTTTGCCAAGAATACAAGCCTCACAAGATTCATTCTGAAAAGATAAATTATGTAACAATAAGCTTAAAGCTCTAGCATGGGGATGGCCTAATCTAGAATGCCATAACACATTACTAGCTAAAACAGAATTTAAAGCAGTAGATAAATCTGATAAATTGGTATCTTCAAGCAAATAAAGCTCTCCCTTGCTCACACCTTTTCCCAGCATCTTACTGGTCTTAATATCCTGAAAACAAACATCATTAGGACTGAAAATAACATTGCAATCCAGGTCATTAGTAACTCTTTTAACAGATAACAAGTTTGATGTGAAGGTAGGCATATAAAAAGCTTGAGAATCTTTGTTAAACAAGTTCAGATTTCCTACTCCCTCAATTGGAATTCTATCACCATTTGCAATCACAACACTACCTAGAGCAGGTTTAATATCACTAATCAGTCTAGCATCCCTAATCATATGGTGAGAAGCTCCTGAATCAATGATTAAAGGTCTAGCAGTCTGAGAAGCATTGTGTATAGAATTTAAAGCATTAATACTTTGGTTACCAGAATTTGCATTGAGGGCTTTGATCAAGGCCTCAATGTCTGACTTCCTGATGAATGCA
>NW_026615623.1:0-46629 GCF_000801105.2 Raphanus sativus | reverse complement strand
TTAATAAATTGTGAGTTTTTATTTAGAAAAACAACATTAAAAAGTCATTGAAATACTATAAGTTGACTACCATTTTTCAAAATACTTTCAGTTAAAAATACCTTAGCATTTGAATTTATAGATTACTGTTTATGGTTTAGTATTTAAGGGAAGAGATAAATTTCTTAAATTTTGTAAATTATTTAATTGAGTTAGTTTAGTCATTTTCATGAAAGAATTAGTATGTACGAAACTAACTAGCCATTTTTTAAAAGTAAATTTGAAAAAAATAGCATCAAGTTTATGGCAAATTAGAATTTCTCATATTAAGAAAATAAACAGTTAATAAAAAAAATAGTTTTAGGTAGTAATATCAAAATAAAATATTTTATGGAATAATAATTAAAATGTGTAGAAAAAAGAACAGAAATGCGAAAAAAACAAATGCAACAACTCAAGGCTTCAAACTTGGGCTGGCTGGCTAGGTGGGGCACATTTTTCCTTTTAGGACCAAATTAGCTACCCAATTCTCATTGTACCCTCAGTTGCATAAAAAGTATCTAAAGAGTAGTGTGTGGCACGTGCCCCACCCATTTCCCTTACTACATCAAGTATGTTATTGCTGATCCAGAGATTCAGGTACATATAATTCTATCTACCTCGAACACATCTACTTATGTGTTTAAAGTTCATGTCTTCTCCTTCATGCATGCATGCAGGAAGATTGATGATTCTCTTGAGTTTCTGATCCTTGCCAGCGATGGACTATGGGATGTTTTCTCCAACGAGGTTTGTTAATTAATGATATAAATCTTGCTTCCATCATCAATGATTGAGATCTCTTTGTAGGAAGCTGTTGCAGTGGTGAAAGAGGTTGAAGAGCCAGAGGAGTCCACTAAGAAACTTGTGGGTGAAGCAATAAAGAGAGGAAGTGCTGATAATATCACATGTGTTGTCGTTCGCTTTCTAGAGAGCAAGACTGCTAATATCAAAGATTCCGACATATCCTCAACACACTCTAGCTCATGTTACGAAGCGAACCAAGAGCAAACCGCAGTTAGAGATGACTTAGACCACAAGATGTCAACCAAACAAACCAGGCAAGACCGTACCGCAGTGCACTTGGACTGTAATGCTGAGGTTGAAGCTAGAAGCGACGATTCAGGTCGAATCAGCTCGGACCAAAAGACAATTCAGAGCGCATCAGAGTCTAAGAGCTCTGGCAAACAACCTAGTCAAGGGCACATCATAGCACACAACAATTTGGACCGGACCGTTGATAATCAGAAGCCAGTGGAAGCTGAGGCCATTGAAGCAACTCACACCACCTCCTCAGAACAGAGCGGATCGATAGGTGAAAAGAATCAAAACTCAACTCCAGTTCACAGCGACTCCACAACAAGCAAGGCAAGTAGCCTTCCCTCTTATCACTAACTAAAATGTCAACACTAACTTCAAAATGATCTCTTTTCTTTTTTTTGAGAAATGCGTCTCGAGGTTTTTCTCGACTAAGTTATGTCCTTCATGTACGTTTGTTTTTGTTACCCTGTTTTTTTTTGATGTTCTATTTATTTATTTTTTAATTAAATGTTAAATTTAATTTAAAAGAAAAAGATGACCTTTCCTAATCTTTTACTCAAATGTAAACTCAGTCTACCCCCTTCCCCTTCTATAACATCCAAATTTTCAAAATCTCAAAGAAATAGTAACTGACTATCTCTTATGAAACCAATATTGCATCCCCTTCCCAATTATGCTGTCACCTTTTCTCTGAACTAAGAAAAGCTTGTTTCTCATGTTTTTATCAAAAGAAGCTGCTGGAGTCTTTGATTACGCTCTCTCCATATCATGTAAACAGCCGCTTGAAACATGGACTTAATGATAAATAGCTGCATCTTATCCTCTTGTCGAATCTCTCATAATTCTCAATAACACTTCCCATCTCACTGTGAATTGATCCTTGAAGATACCCTTCATCAAATCTTCCCAAACCTGAGCAGAGTAGGAACACAAAGAACAAATGTTCGAGAGTTCCCAAAGGTTCATTGCACAGAACACAAGCCAAATTTGTATTCCCATCCCAGTATCTCATCCGGTCCCCAGTTGCAAGTCTTCCTTTCAGTGCCATCCATAAGATGAACAAAATTTTTGGCGTTGCATACTTGAACCACACTAAATTGTCCCAGTGACAGAGTTGGTGTTTCCCTCTATAAGTTCCCAAGTCCCCTTTGATGAGAACACCTTTTTGTATTGTCCCTTCCCTTTCAGCCATAACGAAACATCCTCATCATGACCTCTGCTGCTTCTACTTTTCTCAATCTCATCCTCCACCTTGTTTAAGATCAAAACCCGTAAAACTTTTTTTTTTAAATTGCTGAACTAGTCACTCCTTTTTTAGCATGATGTAACCTTATTAAACCTATTGGCCCACATGGCCCGACAACAGTACTTCTCCCCAGCATGGCAAAAAGTCATAAAACCATCAATAAACTCAACGTTTTCTGTGAAAAATCACCGTAGCATAATAGTTAAAATTTAAAGGCGTACACACCCAGATCTGTGGTTCGATTCCCAGACTATATAATTTATTACAGATTATTTCAAATCTAGGTTTCAAAGCTTAGATCAAAATATAATCTATACTATTAAAGTATGATCCTATTTTGAAAATTTAGGATTTTGCCCCTGCATTTCAATATATTTACAAGTCTTTTCCATTGCCTTTTAATTTAAATGTTAAATATAATTTATTTAAACTAAAATAAAATATTCTCTATAGCTATAATAATTAATATTTTCCATATTTTGTTAATGATAATAATTTTAATTTTTATGCAGATTATACTTTCAATTTAATTTTAATATCATTTTTACATTTATAATATATTTAAAGATCGGATATGAATACATACATGCAATTATTATTTTTACACGGATTATTTTGCTATTAGAACTATGAGAAATATTACAAACGATTCTACAGCTGACTATTCTACCTGCCGTATGAGGATTCACGTCTGACTGCATCACCTGAGCCGCCTATGTGATCCACACTTGACGGTACTGCTTGCTCTATGTTGCAGATCTCTTGTAGATTTTTTTTCCCTTAATTCGCATAATCCGCTTTCTCCAGGAATTGAAACTCAGACATCATGGTGTAGAAACATTAATGAATCATTAGTCAAACCATTGGACCAAGGGGGCTTCCACACATACATGCAATTAAAAAAATATTATTATTATGTCATTTTTTACATAATAATGATATGCCGATTTTGAGTGTTCAATTTTTTTAAAAACTTATCTTAAAATTAAGTTTTAGATCTAAACATAAATAAACATACAAACTTATCATAACTTATTAGTAACAAAAAAATAAAATAATATTTTCATATCAATGATAAAATTTCCTATTACCATTGTTTCATTTTCTTCAAATGACATAATACAAATCTCATTGAAGTCTAAATATTTTTTTTTCAATTTTATATAGTATTAAGAAGTATGAATTATTTAGTAAACATTTCAAAAATATTATTTTTTCAGCGGATCAACTCATATCGAATCTTAGGTGAATAACAGATTTTTAGAGTTTTACCAGGTTTTCTAAGATTATAATTATAATTTTTTTTATTAAATTGAATTGAATCATACACATATCACTAGATTTATCAGTTCAATAATAGGTCTGAGTTGAATATGAAAACACTGTTTGAAAATCAGTATTATAACAGAACAATTTTTTTGAAACACAAATAGAAAACTTTAAAATTATTTATTTTCTAATCAAAATTATAAATGAAATTAAATTTTATTTAAATAAAACTATATCCGCGCTTTTAAATTGTAGATTAAAATCTAGTGTATTTTTAAATTAATAAAACTTAGATTTGAACAATCTCTAGCAAGCTCCACCAGCTTTACATTGTAACTATATTCAGAAGTTCGAATCTTTTATTAAAAAATTACTTCGTAGATATTGGTTTTATATACGTGTATACTTTTTTAGAAAGATATATTTGTGTAGTCTCTAAATCGAAATCAGATCGAATCATATCTCCAATCTTCGATATTTTGGTCCACAATTGACTAATTGTTCGATTACGACACGTTGTAACCAATATCTTAAGACTTCCGAGTCATTGACTACAATTTATTTAGTCTTCGCACATTGAATACACTTTCTTAGTTCAGCTTAAGTATTTATCAATTTATGGACGTTATGAAATTTTTCTTTTTTTTTCCTGAAGAAAGGGTTTCTTTTTTTTGAGAAAAAAAAAAAAGAAACCCTTTCTTTTCGACGTTATGAAGTTTCAAAATTAAAATGCCATTTGAGAAACTATAAACCCATAATTTCCGCATATAAATTTGAGCGCTAATGATCATATACTTGCCGTCAATCTCTTTAATATAAACTATAAACCCATAATTTCCGCATATAAATTTTTAATAATAATACCATAAAAAAATCAGTTTCCTTTTATGTTTTCTTCGTCAGAATATATCCGTGTCGAAAGCCTTATTCAAAAAAAAATATATATCCGTGTCGAATTTATATCTGTGAGTCTCTGACATTCAAGTATATATGAGTCAGAATATTTATCGCAAAAACTATTTTTGTTCTATACTTCTATTATTGTATATCTGTGGCAGTGCCTAAATTTCCGCGTCAAGTATTAATGTTTTCTTTGTCAGAAATGCCAATGTTACCTTAAACAGTAAAACAAAACGAATCAAATGTAATAAATTTTTTTTTTTTGTTATTCTCTCTTTGACATTATAAATAACAGATCGTTTTCAGACTTGGAGACTTAACAAAAGGTTAGAAATTCAAACTAGAATGGCTCTCGTTATTATGAATGTCTTACTTCTTTTATTCTCGGTAGTCTTAGTTCGTTCCGATCAAACTACCACGCCTCTCAAATCCTTTAAGGTCAGTTGTTAAACAAAAAAAGAAAAAAAACTCTAGACACAGGGTGTGATTGGTAGTGGATGTGGGTGCCTCCACAGTCCTATTTATTTCTAAAGCACTAAAATCAAAGCAATCAAGCTTTAATTTATTTTTTAAAATTACAGCTCTTGAAATAACTTACAACTGTAGAAATGCTCTGAAAAGCCAAATATCCACAGCAATTTTTAGTGCTTTCATAAAATTCTACAGCAACAAAATCTAAAGGTACAACAAAAAGTCTACAGATTATTTTCTACAGCAATAATTTCGAAGCTACAGCTATTACCAATCGGACCCGGCCACATTGTTTTACTTTCTATTATTTGATATGCTTTAACTAATTCAACATTGTATCAGATCGGTGAAAATGTGACATACGATTGCATAAATATTTATAAGCAACCAGGACTTGATCACCCTTTGCTTAAAAACCATACAATTCAGGTGCGTAGTTTCAGAAATTCATCTCCTACTTATGGTTTATTTTTATGAAGTGTTATTTTAAACTTCTTTTTTTTTGAACTTTGTTATTTTAAACTTGACTATACAATTATTTGTTCCTTTTTTTGTTGAAAAAGATGAAACCATCAAGGAGTGAATTAAATAGTCAAACTGGCAACAACATCACACAGAAAAATAAAATAAAATGTCCAGATGGAACCATTCCTGTATTAAAAAATACAAAAGACTTCCTCACAAGCTCTAACCTTTTTCCCGAGAACTATGTCCATCCACAATCAGTAGACAGCCCTGGAACACATGTAAGCATTCACTTTCGTTATAATCTTTGATCTAATATTGCTTGTATGAATGTATTATTAATGTGTATATATATTTGTTATAACCGGGTCTTTTGTAGATTGCTGGAGTAAGGTCGCATGCTGGTCCATATCGTGGTATACAAGCCTGGGTTTATGGAGTTGACCTAAAAATTGAAAAGGATCAAGCCTCATATAGTCAAATATATTTAGGCAGTGGTGTGAATAACAAGATCAATTACATCTCTGCGGGATTTATGGTAGATTTTACTTTTTATTGTTTTTTGAGCAAATTTCTTCCCTTAATCCCATATAACATTGTTGGTAATCTTAAACTATTGCAACTCTTGTTCATAGATAAATCCAGGACTTTTTGGCGACGGACGTGTTTGGTCATATGGATTTTGGAAGGTCTGCATATATATGATCAACTTATTTGGTTTCCATTGATTGTGTAGGCAATATGTAAATAAAAATAATATGTAAATATTCAATATAATTTTGATAGGGTAAAGATGAAAAAGGATGTTACAATACAGCTTGTTCAGGGTTTGTTCAAGTATCACAGACGATTCCCATAGTTCAACCCATTGATATTTCGCCAACAGAGCCTTCATTTTTACGTCCCTTTATACATCAGGTATATCTTCTTTATAAATCATGTAATTTATAGAAACATACCAGTGATATGTACTGTTTTCAGGATAAAGATACAGGAAACTGGTGGCTTACACGTCTGGGACCAGATGAACCCAATGGTGATGTCGGTTATTGGCCAAAAGAATTATTTAACCTTTTCGACAATGGTGCAAGTATGGTTGGAGTTGGTGGTGTGGTTAAAGCTTCTCCTTCTGGTTCAAGCCCTCCAATGGGTAATGGTAAACTTCCGGATGGAGGCCGGAGAACTTCAGCAATTTTTGCAAACATTGATGTCTTAAATTCTAACTACAAGCAAAGTAAAATCAGTTATTTTCCTATTGAGATATTGGTAGATAGTCCACGATGCTACGGGCTAAGAGTCGGTACGGTAAAGTGGTACCGTCGTACTCGTCTAGGGTACTTTTTCAATTACGGTGGTCCAGGAGGAAACTCTTGTGGAGTTTGAAATTTATGATTTATCTATGTAATCTTTGACATTTATCTATGCAACGGTTTGCAAATGTATGTCCAAATATTATCCTTAAGCAAATAACAAAATGGTATTCATATTATAATTTGTGACGTCGTGGCTATTTTTTTTCTTTTCATTTTGGATTAAATTTTACAAAGTAGAAATAATAGTTACCTAGTAATTCTCATTTTACCAAATAAAAAGTAGTAATTCTCACTTTTTCGGAAAAAAACGAATCCTTATTTTTCTTAACAAGTTTAGTTTTGTTTCCAAACTCTTTTTGAAGCTGGCTTTTTTTCCACTAACTCACTACAAGAAACAATTGATTTAGCCACAGATTTATTTATAGCTAGAATAGAAAATCTGTCGCTAAAATGCAGCAGGACACGGATGGCTACGGATGGAAGTCCTGGCCTCAGCACCGACGCTAATTACAATCTATCGCCAATTCGTAGCCAGCTCGCTACGGATTCGCAAGAGCACAAGTCGTAGTTGATAGCGACGGCATAGCTACTACAATTTCTGTTGCTCATTAGCAACGCTTTTAGCGAGGGATTTTGCGTGGCTAAGTATAGCTACAGATTTTAACTACGATCTATGCTTAGCAATTTTGTAGCTATTGTAGCTACAGATTCAGCTAAAAATGTTGTATTCAAGCATAGCAATGGCCACAGTTTTGTCTAGTGTCGTGACAAAAGAATTGTCAATACTGAACATTTAGCAACAGAAAAAACAACAAATCAAATTACCAAATATTTAAGATTAGCACAGAAAATATAATAGTGTCATTGCACAATATAGAACTAATCATATGTTTACAAAAAACATAAGGACTAAGCAAATACAAAAAAAAAAATTGTTGTAACATCTACCGTGTAAAATGTCAATTAGTTGTGACTGATGTTTGTGAGTTGGAGCTTTGGCTGTCATCTTCATCATGATCAGTGTTGGAGAAGTGTTGTGAAACAACAATGAACTCAACTTCTTCAGTGATCTTCTGTGCAAGTTCTCTGCAATAAGAGAAGAAAGATAAAACCACAAATGGCCTTCCGATTCTGCAATAAGAGAAGAGACAAAACCACAATTAGATACAGTGTTTGAAAGAGAAGCATAGGCTGTCAAACAGAGAGTACATTGAGAGAGTATATGTGCAGTCGAGGATGAGTGTTATGACTGGTATGGAGAACTCTGATGAAAAAGTATTGGACTTGTGTATGACTCTCTAGATGCCTTGAAACAATGGTACCTGTTACTGTAAAACAAACTCAAAGGAAACGAACTGTTACTTTAATAGATAGAAAAAGGTAGAGACTTTAGGATTTAATCTTATTGAAAATGTTCACAACTTACAAGGCCACTGAGAAGATGCTCATAGAGCTTTAAGGTTGAGGAAAGCAGCCACTGTTTTCTGAAGCTCGAACCTTTTAACTGAATATATAGCACCTTTCTGACATATAAGATTGTCAAATTTCCAATCAAATACTATAACAATGAATCGTACTAACACCTGATCTAAGAAGGAGATCAAAACATACCTAATAACTATGTCTTTATCCCCAAAAAAGAAAGCCAGTCGAGTAAAGAATAATTAAAAACCTTAGGGTGTATACCTGTGAGCATCCTTGCCATGAGAACTGGGAGGCTTCGTCTTGCTTGGAGAAACAGTGCAGAGACGTCTAAGAAACATTAGAAACAAAATAATTTCAGATCTACATAGACTCAGAGACAAAGAAGAGAAACCCCAAATCAAACTGAAACCCTGATTGAGATCCATTGATACATAAACAGATAGTCTACAAAATTGAAACCCTATAACAGAAACAGATAGTGTGGACAAATCGAAACCCTAATCCAGAAACCCCCAAATCAAATCCCTTAGATGAACTAATAGAAGAAAGAGGGGTATGCAAAACGTACCCTGGAGATTCAACTTAAGTGGCCATGGACAACGACCATTATGGGTTTGTCGGGTGTGAGCCATGGAGAAAGGGTCACCAGACAACATGACGGAAGCGAGATCGAGAAGAAGACTCGGTAAGTTTGAGAGAAAGTTTAAGAGTTTGGTCTTTTTTTGTTCTGTCGTAACATTAAGTGATAACAAGTTTTTGGGTTAGAATATTTTGGAGCTAAACCCCGAAATATTTCGGAGGGAAATGAAAAAAAATAATGTAACTATTGGAACCGAAAATTAAGAGGGAAATGTGTGGAGGCCAGATAATAGTGGAGGGAAATAAAATCTGTGATGTTAAATTTTTTTAAATATATATTCATAAAAACCAAATTTATACATTTAAAATTGTCTGATATAAATTTCTAACCAATTATAGTTTACTAAGTACTAACCAAAACTTTCTATGTTAAACAACTTCTTAACTATAAACTCATAACCCTAAACCATAAACCCTAAAATCTAAACCCTATACTATAATCCCTAACAAAATTAAGTAATAAGTAAATATTTTCAATTTTACTTCACAGATTTAGCACTTTTAATAATCTAATACAAAGTCTTTACAAATCATAACTTACTATATTTTTACAACTTCTTAACTATAAAATTTTAACCCTTCACTCTAAAACACAGTCCCTAAAATCAAACTCTATACTATAATCCAAAACCCTAAACCCTAACAAATAAGCACAAAAAATTGAAATGTTTCAAACATATAACACAATAACACAATAACACAAACGTTACTAGTTTTCAATCACACATCAAGAATGCAAATTTGAAACATATAACATATACATATCAGTTAGTCACATAAATATTTATAGTCATGCATTGCTAACTATAAATGTTTTGGCGACAATTTATTCATTGCTAATCAGTAGCTATTTAGCTAGAAAATACCTATGGACCATATATGTAGCGAAATAGCTATAGATCGCTACAAATTAGCTACAAACTTACAATTTTTCTGTTTTGTCGCTATCTGTCACAACTTTCATCGCTAATAATTATGGCTACGGAAATGTCTTCGCCAGTCCTTTGCTATTTTAAACAATTCTTGTAGTGACTTTTGTTCAAAGGATATATGCATTTTTTGTAGTCGAATGGATATATATTAAGAACGGGTAGAGTGGAAGTCCCATATGTATATGGAAGAAATCGATTTGTTCTATTTCTATGTTCTGAACATCAACTTCTATGTCCCATATGTTCTTTTCAATTAGTCGCCATCTCTCTCTATTTGTCACTCTCTCTGAACATTAACTTGACATGAGCGTGTCCATGAGTTTATTCATGTGGGCCCAGGGCCCATGAGTATCCAGTTATATCCCATGGAAACACGGTCACGTGGTAAAATATTAGCCATGCAACATGATTTCAGTGACGGAAAATGAGTATTTGTCTTGTATTATTTCTAATCATGCTTTCTGGTTTAACATAGATGAATGTTCTTAGGGCATAATTATCCCTAGTTTCTTAGAGGGGTTTTACGCTAAAAGAGGTAGTGGCCTCCACAAATTTGCTAATAGTCGGTCACAAAAGGCGTGAGTTAAGAACCGATTTTGGTCTATTTCTTGAACTGTTCGCGGGTCCAACCGGCACGTGGCAGTCCGCGATTGGTTCTCTTGTTAATTTTGTTTTTAAATAAGTTAAAACAAAAAAAAAATTTAAAAACCCAAAAAGAGTTTCACCAATAATGATGGCCTTATAGAATTAATTTGGTGAAGCTAATAGTAATATTTTTATTATAAATGGTTGTCACACAAACGAGATTCAGAAAACATAATCTTAATCATACACATATCTTTTGTGGCTACAAAAAAAATATCAAAATGCAGATAGTATTCACGGTTTCACTATTCTAAGCTACCTGATAAAAAAGATGATCCAAATGTTTTTTATCGGTTGAACAACCAAAGATGAATAGACCATGCAAACTAAAAATATATAAATGATAAGAAATACAAAAAAACAAAATTTAAGGACCTAAAATGACAACAAAAACACTAAATGACCATATAAACATAAGAATATATTAAGCAAGAAAAATAACATAGAAAGTTAACATATACAAACATAAAATTAAGAGAGATCATAAGAAAGTGGCTTAAATTGATTGGCTTGATTCAACAGTTTCTTTCTATTTTACTTTCATTCTTTCTTATTTGAATTGGATGCAATTGCAATTTTCAGGTCAGAATATTTTCTTAGCCCTAAGTACAAAATTGATAATGATTCCATCTCCATGTGCACCATAATTATTAAAACATAAATACTAGTCAGAACTTATTTGGAAGTACGAGTTCCTAATCTTAAAATTAGTTTCACACAACATATGCAAGAGATTTAAATCTTCAATAAAAATATTTTTCATTTTTATGTTCTTCATAAAATTAAAATATCAAATAAAATCCATGCAACTCACAAATCCATATTTAAAAAGTTATAATTTTATCAGTGGTTTTATATAACAATTTTAGATAAGAGTATGTCGTTTAAAACATTGGACACGCCTCGCAATATTGTGAGGCGTGGCGAAAACTAAAATTGTCCAGTGAGTAAGTCGCCACTAATGGGCTTAATGTAAATCTTTTATAGGGCCTAATTGTTTTAATTGTGCATAGTTTTTTACTTATTGGCCCATTATGGCCCCACGACAATACTTTTCGGCAAAAAGGTCACGAACAGTCAATAAACTGGGGAATCCTTTTAGTCAATTGGTTTAATTAAATATTTACTCATATTTATACATCCAAAGATATGAGCTTTCAGTTTTAGAAAAATGAAATTATGCAGATTAATAGAGAGAAACTTAAATGAGATTTGCAGCACGGCAGATTGGTCATGAGGCATGTCTTGGAATCTTCTTTCACAGTAACCAAGGTAATGTTCTTATCTTTATGTTGTGTACTTGTGTATCATTCTATCAATCAGAAGACCATTCTAATTTAATAATTTTGTAGTTACATCTGTTCAGTTTAACTTGGTTAATGATGATCACTTCATCAGCGATTCCATAGATGAAAAAATCTGTATCTGGTCGACCTCCCAGTGCCAAGTTGTAGATTGGGTCGTGCTAGAGGCATTGTAACAGCGGATTGTTGCTGCCCATACTGTAGGTAGGGATCGTTGGAACTTTGACGAGTTGACTGCAGCTTCTACAGTGTATCAGGTAAAGCTCATAGATTACACACGAAACACATGAGACACCAATCCTTGTCTCTTGTTTGATTCCCCAATCCTTTCCTAAATAGATTAACTGCTGGCTGTCTTCAAAGGTGATCCTACCAACCACATGAGTACAAAATAGAGAGTTGTGTTGACATTGTATGTTTTTTGCTCTTTCTTAGCTCACAATTTTGGAGAAGAATCTATTCAGACACTGATGTTGTATATTACAAAATATTTTTTAATAATATAATTTGTTTGTAATTGTAAACTCAATTTAGTAGTTGTTTTTGTATTTATTAATTAATTTAATTATCAAAATTATATTTTTAATAAAATTTTACATAATAGCCATAATTACATATGTGGTTATTTGTGTCTTAAATCCACAATTAGATTTGTGGTAATTTGGCAAAATAGCTACAATTTGGTACATTGCTAGTTGGGGCTATAATAGCTACAAATGTGATTTGTTTTATCCGTGGAAATTAGCTCAAATATTGTTTGTGGTTAAGCCGTACGTGCGAAAATATTTTGTGGTTATCGGCCAAATAGCCACAAAATTTTGGACATAGCAACGAAAAATTTTCTTGTTGTGAAATAAGCATTTATATTTATAGGGTTAGTGAATCCAGACTTAAGATTTAGATTTGAAGGATATGTATTGGAAGGTGGGATTTTAGATTTTTAAAAATAAATAAATAAAACTAAAACTAAAAATAAAATTTTTGAAAAAGAGTTTCAATAAGAATATTCGGATTTCAAAATAAAATTTTGAATTTTATGTTTTTGAAAAAAAAAACTGTAAAAGTTATAAAAAAAATTTGAATTAAAAAACCTTATAATTCAAATATTATATAAAAATAATTTTAATTTTTTAGCTTTTACTGTTTATTTAAATAATTATCTATATTTTTATATTTAAAGTAGAGGTAAAAGAGTTTTTGCCTCTTTAATAAAATCTCATATTTAAGGTATTTGTAAAAAAAGATAAACATGAAAAGTGATACAAAACATGAGGTAAAAGTAGAATTACTATTTCAATAACTGACATTTTTATGAAATAGTAGAAAAGACTGAAATGATGATAAGAATGAAGTTTATAGATAAACATTAAAGATGAAATTTTGAAAACTCATGAACATATAACAACATTTACATTTTTTTGTAAATTTTAAGTAACTTTATACTTTAGATGTATAAAATATAAATTAAGAAAAATATTCTAAATAATCTTAACCATAAAACTTTTAAATTTTATGTATTCTATTATAGGTATATAATGTTGTATATATGTATTTATAAATATTAAGACTTAAATAATCTTAGTACTATTTATGTTTGATTAAAGTTTGTAGATTTTATTTTTGTTTTTGTAGATTTTATAGAAAATGTAAATCAAAATTAAAAATTCAACAAATAAGTTATGCCAAAAATGAACAAACATCTCAGTATTAGCAATTATAAATATTTTTAGTTCATCCAATGCTATTTTAGTACATGTTATTGTATTAATTTTGTACATGTTGATCATTTGTGAAGTGAGTTTTTTACATGTTGATCATTTGTGAAGTCTTAAACAAAAAATTTGGTCGATAATTTTTAATTTTAATTATTTCAGTTTAGATTTAAAATAAAAAAATCTAGAACCATTTTTTTGATAAAAATAGAGAACCAACTAATATCACTTGCCAATAATATAATTATATTACAAATAATGATTTATAGTACCTAATTGATGAAATTATATACAGAATAATAACATTTAATCATTATTTTTTATATTTATAAACTGCATAGTGTAATAAATGATTTTTTATAATTTTAATTAGATCTAAAATAAAATGTAAGTCTAAACTAATTATTATCACTTGAAAAATAACCTAAATGATATTAGAAATAATAATTTATGGTAGCTAATTTTTAAATTATAGAAAGTATTATAATGTTTGATCAGTTCTTTTAAATTTATGTATTATATAAAACAATGAATAGAAAACAATTTATAGAAATTGATATATGATTTCATTTCATATACAAATATTGTTGTATCTATAATAATTATTAATCTTTTATAATGTTCATATATGCTTTATAAATAGTTAGGCTTTGAAGATTAGACGGATTATATTTAACGAAATATGTGAGAACTTTAAAAATATTTTGCATTAAATCAATAGTGAACAAGGTAATGTTATGATTGAAAAAAAGTTCAAGATAGATTTTTGGTTCATTGATTGTATGGTTGTATTACTATTTAGAGGGGAAATTAAATATTTGGCAAAAATATGTAAAATATTAGGAAAATATCAGAAAAAATTAAATAGAAAAAACGAAATGATAACGAGGAAAATAATAAAAGACCAAAGAAGATGCATAATATATGTTGGAGAAGTTAATGTGCAAGTTATATATATAATTCCACAAGCATTTTTATTACTAAATACTCATCAGTTATTTTTACATCATTTTTCTCATAATTTTAGAATATTCTATACATAATATATATATTTTATATAATATTTATATCCGCAATTTCAAGGACAACTACCTGGTTATATTTAAATACGTATAATAAAATAAACAATATAAGTATATAACATTACAAAGACACTTTTATCTTATTAATTTACCGAAATATTTTTTTTTAAAGTTATTATTTTAAGAAGTGTAATTTAAAAAAGGTTCAATTTACTGACATATATCCCCTGGCTGTATGTGTAGGCTTTTGCATTGGCCCTCTCCAAGAAGACCAAATAAATTTGTTCCCATAATTTATGTTTTATTTTTCATTGTGTTTCTTTAATAAGTGGATGTGTAGTTTGTCCACATCCACGTATTAGTTTGTTTAACTCTGTTTTATTTAAAGGTCAGTTAAAGTTATAAATGAAAGTGTTTTTGTGTTTTTGTTTTTGTTTTAAGAACAAAGTGTTCTTGTGTTGTTGTTTCATCAAGATCATTGTTTACGGTAACACATGATTATTTTATCGTCACATCTATATTATTAAAAGAGAAGTACCTATTTAAAAATATCTTTAGTTTTAAAATTTAATTACACTTCTATGCCATTGAGAATTAAATTAAATTTCTTATTTTAATGCTTGTCTTTTTCAGTTAGATTAATGTTTTTTCCTTAAATAAATTTGACTTAAATGTAATTAAATTGAATGTCCTATTTTAATGCTTGTCTTTTCTAATTAGATTAATGTGTTTTCCTTAAATAAATTTTAGTCAAATGTAATTAAATCAAATTAAAAATATATCTATATTCAAAAAACTATTGAAACAAATATTAACAAACTATGGAAACAACCTAAACTATGTAATTTATTTTTAGAAGTTAGCTTCCACGTTTTTGGTGTTATAATATGTATACATTACCATATATAAACAAATTAATGATTACTACTATAACTTACGAAAAAGGTATTTTGTATATGTATTAGGCTGATTCACTTGTGTTTTAAACTTCCTAACTAGTTATAATTTTTTGGAATATTATCATCAATTTTTTTTATAAAAAATAATATTCCAGCGATATGAACAGCTTCATGTTTTGAAAATAAAATTAATTTTATTGCCATGATTTTGTTAAAATAGATGGGTCAAATTATATCCCACCCAGTTGAGTTTTTAGAATATTTGTAACTCATTTGTAGTTTGATCCAAAATTTATAATGTACGAATAATACATTTCAATCATACAAATGAAAAATGTCAATATAACTTTGATCCAGCATAGTATATTAATATATATGTACATCCAATCTTTTTGTATAGTCACATAACTATTCCAACACACATCTAATAAAGAATATATAATACGATACAACAACAAAATATATGATATACATAAATCATTAAATAAACACTCGTGCGGTCGCATGGATCAAGTTCTAGTGGGAGACTTATAACACTTGATTGTATTATCGTCATTCTCATTCAGGGTCGGTTCTGAAATTTTGGGGGCTGTAAACGAGTAAAGAGAAAATTTTAAAATTTAGGAACCTAAAACTTTTTTTTACAAACTTGAGGACTTATATCCATATGATTTTTTTTCAAAAATTATGGGGTTTGAGACGAATGTTTCGTTAGGTTTGGCTCATGACAGGTCCCGTCCTCATTCCTTTCGCATATCTCACAAGACTTCTTATTCTTCTTCTACAAATAGTAAATAAGAACAAGACTAATCAAGAAACGGTCTCAAGAATCAAGAACGTAAGTAGTGTGATTCAGCGTACGAGTTATAACAGAAAATATTTTGTACTGACTTCACTGGCATCACTATTTCCTGTTGAATTTTTAGTCAGCAACACGCACATAATAGCTTAGAAACAGAGCACCTTTCGCAAGCGAGAGAAGAACATTAAAACATTTCTTAATTCCACATACCAAAGCCTCTTGGCGTAACAGTTATAATGACTTCATTGACTTCACAATTTTCTCCTGCAAAATATAATTGAGACGTATATAAGAGCTTACAAACAAAGCACCAATTATAAACAGAGAAGAACATTAGATCATATTTAGCTTATCTTACTCATATCTCTACTAAACTAAGATTGTAAGCATATCAACGGGCAACTTACTTTTTATCATGGTTCTCAATTTATACAGTCATAAAATCATAAAGTTCACAACCAGGGGCGGATCCAGAAAACAACTTGGGGAACAATATATAAATTTATGTATTAAATATAATTTAATAAATTAAAGTAAACTACAGCTTTTAAAGAAATTAGTCATTATATTTTATAAAAACAAATAAATTATAAAAAAGAAAATTTGCAATTTTAAATATTCATTTTCAATAATACCATAAAGTTATATATGCACATAGTAATTTTATTATAAAGTTTATTACTTTTATTTTATTTTTTTTGTCTTATGCATTGAAAAATAAACTTTAAAATAATAATTGTTTTTTTTGTCAGCAACTATACAGACTCAAATAGACTCTGTAAACCAAACTGGTAGCTCCACATCTATATGAACGACAAAAGACGATTGCTTCCTTGCACTGCGTGCTAAGCTGTCCGCCTTTTTATTTTGTGTTCGAGGTATATGAAGGAGCTCTGAACTGGTGAAACTTCTCTTCAAGCAGATAATGTCTTCTAAGTAAAACTTGCAAAGGCTGGCCACTCTTCTGGTTCCGAAACCATCTTCACCAACTGAGAACAATCCGTTGTAAACGTGACTGAGAACTGTCTTAAATTCTTCATACATTCCATTGCCCATATAAGGGCCTCCATTTCTGAATGTAATGGCGAGCTAGTCGCTCTTGTATTCCTCGCACCCATAAGTCCATCAAATCCTTCCAATGTACTATACCATCTTTGGCCCGAGAAGTTATCATGTTCTTTCCAAGAACCATCCGTAAAGCACCATCGACCCGGTATAGATGGTATTATCTCCTGTGATCGTGACCTATTCTGATCCACCTCCTGAGGCAGAAGAACTTGTGCCTCAGTCCATAGTGAAGCCTCCGTCTCTGTCAATTTAAGAGTGTCAATTGAATCAATATCCAAGTTACTAAACACTTTATTATTTCTTGCTTTCCATATATACCAAAGAATCCACACAAAATGATGATCTTCCATTGCCGGTTGAACTCTCCAAAATAAGTGATCCATGTTTGTAAACAGTGCTTGGGTCGGGAAGATTGCCGGGTTAGTTGGAATTTTCGACAACGCCCATATCTGAACTGTCGGTGGACACTCGAAGAAGACATGATTTATCGATTCTTCGGATGCCCCACACCTGTCACAGAGGATATCTCCCTTCATCCCTCGTGCCTTTAGATTCTTTTTAACCGCTATACATCCTGAAACTAATTGCCATAAGAAGTGTTTCATCTTTGGTGGGCACTTTATTTTCCAGCAGAATGCCTTTAAGGAACAGATCGAGGGACCATAGACTGGTAGTGTTCGATCTCCGTCCGGATAAACTCACTCTACCTGATAACCAGATTTAAAATAATAATTGTTACAGTTAGATTTTAATAAATTGTGAGTTTTTATTTAGAAAAACAACATTAAAAGTGATTGAAATACTATAAGTTGACTACCATTTTTCAATATACTTTCAATCAGAAATACCTTAGCACTTGAATTTATAAATTACTGTTTATGGTTTAGTATTTAAGGGAAGAGATAAATTTCTTATATTTTGTAAATTATTTAATTGAGTTAGTTTAGTCATTTTCATGAAAAAATTAGTATGTATGGAACTAACTAGCCATCTTTTAAAAGTAAATTTGAAAAAATAGCATCAAATTTATGGTAAACTAGGGTAAGCCCGCCATGCGGACGGGATAATAAATTAAATAATATAGAAACATTTTATATTTGAATGAGCATTTGTAACTATAAATATATTTTAATTATAAATGTATTTTCACTATTTATTTTTTTATTCTTGTTAGAGATCACAAATTTGTTTTGATTATGATAGTATTTATAATAAAAATATTTAGAATGGTAGATGATTAGATTCTATAAGATAATTATAGAGTATTGCTTATTTTGTATGTGTATTTTTGAATTCATTGGAATTTTGGAAGTGAAAACATTTTCTCTAAAAATTACTGATTCAAATGATGTTGAAACTCACAAATCATAGATTGAATTCAATGCTTTATGTGTACAAATGAACTAATTTATTGGAAGTAAACACCTCTTATATCTTTTTGTTTCACATAATATGGTCTACTTTGACTTTTGAGCTTTACATGACATTTGTTCTTAGTAAACCTACCTTGGAATACGCTAACCAAATGATATGTGTGTATTCTTGTCTTTTGAAAAATCTGTCCATAACATAAAGTAATGCTTGCCTTAATAGTGTTCTTGAGGAAAAATCATACATGCTGCAACATCTTTGGGTTAGGATCGTGAACCGAAAATAATAACATCACACCAGTCCTAACAATGGTTACTTGGGCAGTAAGATGGGATCACATTATCTGTCTAAGCTGCTCTCTAAGGTGTTCAACCAAAGCCTGATCCGTTTAATATTTAGTTATATATTTTTATATAATTATTCTGATTTTCCATCAAGTCTTTGTTTTGTTATTCTTCTGCACTTTAACCAGTTTCTAGTGTATTGGGTATAAATAATCATTCACTTTTTACTAATACACCCACTATTCACAGCGCTTCTGCATAACAGCCCTGCATTTCCCTACCCATACTAACAAAATTCGGATATAAATATCGACAAACAAATGTAAGTCCAGACAATATTAAATCGTTACAACATCTGCTTTGTGGTAACAATGTAAAGCTTTGAGCCAACAACTTTCAATTCATCTGAAATTCCTGGATAATATTTGCAAATGTAGTAGAATATATAACGAACCTATGAAGTAGAAAAAGGGATACATTTTGACTACATGGTTGTTTAGACACTACAAAAAAATGTGAACATTGTGACTAAATATTATGACAAAAAGTTTCGTCACAATATTATGACTATTTACATACGGGCCAGTGACTAATTTTTTTGGTCCCAAAATGGTGAATATTTCGTCACAACATTGTGACAAATGTAAAAGTAACGAAAAACCGTTGCCAAAAGTTACAAAAATGTGACGAAGTGGTTAGTCACAAGTATTGTTACGGAATCGAGACTAGATGTCGTCCCTACTGGACACGACTTCGTGGCTTATACAATGTCACCTATGGTGACCAAAGTTTGTAATAATATCGTCTCAATTTGTTACGGTGTTGATGACTTTTAATTTAGTCATAATTGTGACATAATTACTATATTCTATCTTCTTCTTTTTTTTAAATAAAATTACTATATTCCATGACTATTACAAAATTTTAAAAATTGAAACTTAAAATTTAATCTTTTCAAATTAGTCTCAGTTCTATAACTTAAATCTCAAACACCTACCCCAAACTCTAATCATTACATCATAAAGATCAAACCTTACACTTTAAATAATAAATTACAATTCTACAATATGCGTAAAACTAATATCCGACACTCGTATAAAATTATAATAATCAATTCTAATATGAACTTTAACGTCTTACTTTATATCTAAACCTCAAATTGTACTCTCCAAACTCCAAACCCTAAACAATAAAGATAACCCTCAACACTCTAAATCATTGAAGTTAAAATCATATATAATAACCAAAATACAATCACTATTTATATATACAAATATATAAAACATTTACATATTAAACTTAGTAAAATTAGTATTTAAAAATATATCACATATAACAACAATAAATTAGTATTTTAAAAAAAACTTGAAATCATATAAGCCTAAACTGCAAATTCTAAATCCTAACTCTATATTCTTTAACTCAGAACTTTAAGTCATAGAAACTAAATCACAATCCTAATAACAAATCTTAACTTTAAACATATATACATGAAACCCTATACCCTAAACTCTAAATCATAAAATATGTTTTAGTCTTGTAAAAATTTATCATAAAAGTTTAAATATTAAACCATTATGCCAACATATAACCAATGTATACGTATACAAAATTAATCTAACTTTTTTTTTTGAAAAAAAAATTAATCTAACTTTATCAAGCAAATCAATGAATTAAACTAGAAACCAAAACTTAAACAAAAATAAATAACGTTTTGGTTTTGGCTCCAAATTATTTGGTTTTGACATTAAATATTTTAGGTTTCCCACGTTTTGAGAATATGCTCTATGCCTCTATCCCATAACCCCTTTTTGTGCACGATCTCTATCTCATAATTCTATTTGACTCTTATATCTCTCTCTTTTTTGGTGTAGCCTCCATCTACTATTTTCTCTCTTTCTCTAGCAAATCAACAATCCTGTTAGATTCTTCTGTTTTTATTCGTTTCATCCATTTGATTCTATCTATATCTCTTATTTTCTTCCCTCTCTTTATATTTATCTCTGCGATTTTAGAGATTCAGATTCAAAGCTCTTTTCACTCACTAAAGGTCGAAACTTTTACTGTTTTACCCTGCTGCCTATCAACGACTCCAAGGATCCGTAATGCCAATGGAATTTACTAATCGATGTATGTATCTCTCTGAGTTTCATTTCTTTCCGACATGATTTTTTTCTTTTTCACATCCCAGTTTGGTTTATTTGATTTTATTTGATGTTAGATTTCTGATTCAGATCATTAGATGATGTTGATACAGCCACTACTTTGTAGTAGATCTGACCACTACAGCGTTAAAGGCTTTCATCAAGAGTATATGAACAGCCAATGCCAATGATGATAATGAAAGTGTAGTCAAGGGTGGAAGGAGAAGCTACGAATCTCGTTTGGCTGCTGCGGTTTGACGGAGGCAAAGGAGGTGGCGTAGGACAGTAGGAGACCAGTTTACCCTAGTTTGTTTTGGTTTGGTTTGTATTATAATTGGTTATCTAATACTAGCTTATTTTTGTAACCAGTTAACCGATTGGTATGGGTTGTCAATAAAATATATTCTAATTACAAATTTCTTTTTATTTTAATTTAATTTTCTTTTAATATGAATCAGCTTTTTATTTAATTTTAATTTTAGTTTATTTTAACTAATTTATTTTATAAATAGAATTAAAACATATAAAAGCCACGCAATAACCATAATTTATTTGGAGAGTTTTGTTAATTGCCACAAATATTGAAGTGACTACTTAGTTACAAAATGTAATGGATATGTGACAGAAATATTGTTACAAATTGTGTCGTATTTACTTACGTAATTGTGCGTAACACTTTGTGTCAATTTTGTGACTACTTTATCTCGTAACAATTTGTAACAAAACTGATACTACTGTAATGGTCTCTATAATTGTGACATTTTTATGACTGAGTTAAATTTGTGACGACTTTATTGTGACTTTTCCGAAACCGTCACATATTCGTCACAATAGATAATTTGTGACTAAATATTTGTATATTGTGACTAAAAGCATTGTCACAATATCTATTTTTTCTTGTAGTGAGACAATAATTGTGTGTGTCTAGGAATTAAGCTCACTTCAATTATCAGACACTAAGATAATCATGATATAAACATGTAAAGCAGAAAAGTGTAAACGTAAAAAAAGAAATGGAAATTTGAGAAGTTTCCAATTTCTACCTCGTGAACAACATTGCCTACTGAATCAAAAATATTCAAAGCAACCTTGGCCACTATGAATCTGAATCCGAAACCCTCAAAACAATCAGTCGCCTTTTGCTGCATTTCTTAGCAGAACGAATGTCTCATTAAGCAGCTTCCGCAGCTAACAAACGCATGTAACCAGGTCAGACGCTCAAGATGCCTTCAGGACTTCTATGTCAATCTTTCTTTTACAGATGTTTTTGTTCTATATGGATTTAGTTGTCTTATTTTTTAGTTTGCGAAATGCAACAAAAAGTACCTTTCATAAAAGCACTAAAACCAAGGTGCAGAAAAGAACATTACTTGCACATTATTGATATGCTTCCTCACTATACATGAAAAATGAGGAATATAACCCTTTTCTGTTAGTTACTTGACGAAGCCATGCTTATCCCTCAGGACTAAACTTTGGGCCTCTCTGACTCCATTTCTGCAACTCATGATCCGTACCAACCTTCCCATCTCTCGCCTTCTTTACTTTCTCATTGCTTCTATTAGTTCCCTTTGCAAAGATGTTTCTCTATTCACTTAGTGAAAGCAAAAAGATGTAAAAAGAAGACCCGTGAACCACACTTAGCTACATAACAAAGAGACTGAAGAGTACATGATCAAAGATAGAGAAGTTAAGGACATAAACGAATAATTTCCATGAATTGTTTGTTCAATAAGAAAATATTCTAAACGAGGAAGTTTACGTATATGTTAGGCGTCACACTTTTGTTGGTTGCTATTTAGGTGTAAGTATTTTTTGGTGAGTACTGAATAGGAAAAGAATTATATATATGTATATTATAAGGTGATGAATTGATATACAATATGTAATAAAACTGTATTTAATAATTAGATTTATGGCGAGATCGTAGGGTTGTTATTGGTGGTACTATCTATCTATATTATTAAAAGAGAAGTACACTTTAAAAATGCACCTTAGTTTTTCAAGTTATTTACAATTGCATGCCACTGAGAATATTAATTAAACTTTCTATAAAAATGTTTGTCTTAACCAGTTTATTAAATGTGTCTTTATCACTTTATTTTTTATAGATAGTTTCTATTTTAATGATTGTCTTTTTCAGTTTAGTTAATGTGTTGTCCTAAAACAAAATTTAACTTCTCTTATATTAAATAAATTTCGAAATTATATATTTGTTATCATAAAAAAAAATCTAAGATATTAATTTCGAAATTATTTATTGTCGTAAAATAAAATTTAACTTCCATTCTTTTAAAATAATTTCAAGATAAAATTGAATTTCCCTTTTTATCTAAACCAATGTTTATTCACCTCACATAGAGCTAGGTCTCAATAAGTCTAAAAAATTATCGTATGAATAAATTTTCTACCTTAATGTTATATGTATAGTTTCAACTTTTTCTCATATATAACATTAAGATGTACCTGTATAAAAATCAGTGTAAATCATTAATCTATGTAAAATATTACCGATCTACATATATATTTGTTTACGCTTCCAACCAACTACACAAATCGACTGTTGTTAACCTTTCTCAAAAAAAAAAAAAAACAAATCAAATCGATTTTTCTTATGCTTTCACAACAAACCAAATCAATCATTTTAGAACACAAACAAAATATCTTTATTACTCTATCAAATCTATAATCAATATCAAATATTAATTAACTTTAATATAGTGACATGATTTTCGCTAACTATCTATATTTAGCTAATAAATAATAAATTATACATGTTTTTTTTCCAGTAAAATCTGTTTAACTAAACTTGGAGAGTACTCAATATTAAATATAAGATTAAGTAAATGGTTAAGAATGAGGCAATTGCCTATATTCTTGCTAACTACATTATTTTTAGGAAACAATTGATTTGCTTTATAAATGTTATGGACATTTATTAATTAACTAGGTGTAACTAGACATGCAAACAATATACAACTTTGAAACAGAATGAAAAATAAACCAATTATTTCAAAAGAGATTTAATTACTCCATACCTTGATTCGTAAAGAAAAATATCAGATTCACAAAGATAAAACATTAGACCTTCGATTAATGAGTTTTGAAATCGTCATCGCCATGAGAGAACACCAAAGTCGAGATATTTCTTTTTTTCATTCTTCACAATTTTTTTCTAAACACCGAACGGTTACAAAACAAAATTGTCGGTTAAAATAAGAGAGGTATCATGAGCCACTAGACCAACTTAATTTGATCTAAAACACTATGGCCCTAACAAAAAATGTAATAACAATGAGCCGATTAAATTGATTTATATATGACTCAAAGTCATTTATTTCAACGTATTTTAAATTAACTAAATTGATTTATATATTTCATATATAATTTATCATTGTTTCATTTTAAGCTTTCTTTATATAAAAAAATATTTTTCACACATTTGATTGTTTTCTAAAAACTCAAAAGAACTCAATGTATCACAAGTAACTATTAACAAATACATCATTTAGTGTAAATCAAAAATTAAAAAATAAAATAAACACCCGCCCGGTCGGGCGGGTCATGGTCTAATCTATCTTATTAAAGGTGAAGTACAAATTCGGTGCGTTTGGATACTTGGATAAGATTAATAAAAAACTTTGGTGTGTTTGGTTATATCTATAAAAAATGGAGTGTTTGGAAACTTGAATAGTAGTATCTATTAATTGTGTTTCCATATTTCACTTAGTTTAACAATTTAATTAATTATATTACCTTAATAATAAATTACATCATTAATTATATTACCATAATAATAATAGTACATATTTTTATTTATTAGTTAATCAATATTAACTTTGTGCCAATTATAAAATAAAAAATGCTAAATAATTAGGTTTTACATATGATTAAACATTTGGTTTATTTTATTTTACTAAAATATTTTTATTTTAGTTACAATCGGTGGAAAATTACGTACCCAAAAACATAGTTCAAAAAATATGTTTTGTGAATAAAATAATAACTTAAATCAAAATACTTAAAATGTCCTACATTTATTGTCACTTAATTTTCCACTCCATATAATTATTTTACTTGATAAAAAAACTCTTTCTATTTCACTTAATTTAGCAAAACACATAAAACAGTTTTTTATTAATTTATATAATCATTTAGACATGAACATTATCTGTCTATTTAGGTACATGTTGTTCTTTTCGGGTATCCTTTTTTTTTGGTAACCAAGTCCCGCTTGAATATTATAAACTTATGTGTGGATTTTGAGTTGGATCATTCTAGATCTGGATGAATTCGGTTCTGATGTATAGGAACCTAAAAATATCTAAATAACCAATGTATCTAAAACGGGTTCGGATATTTGTAACAAAAATAACCATATAACCTGATTCGGTCCAGATCTTTTGAGTATCGTTAGTTACCAGATCTTTTGAATATCGATGTATAAAAATATATTTCACGGGCCAATTTAACAAAATATTAATTGGTTCAGTTGAAATAAATATATTTTAAAAAATTATATGAACTGAAAAAATCACTATAAGAGTACTTACATTTGGATTCAAATCATTTTTTTAATAACAAACTACACAAATATGTTGATTTGTATACAAATTTAAATTACAATGTAAATATTTAATTGAACACAATTAATACAGAAATATGTCACATTGCTTAAACAAAATATCAAAGTAAACAGTTGCGTTCTAAAATCATTTATTTTAACAACAAGCCAAATAAATATGTTGATTGGAGAGGGAATAAAATAAAGCCAGAGAAATACATAGTTTACCAGAGACATTCTATATGTCAAATTTATTATAAAGAAATTTTTACTAAGATAAATACATTCAATAATTACAAACAAATAATATATTTCATAAAAGTAAAAAATAATATCCGCGCTTCGATATGTTGATTGGAGAGGGAATAAAACAAAGTCAGAGAAACACATAGTTTACCAGAGACACTATGTGTGTCAAATTTATTATAAAGAAAGTTTTAATAAAATAAATATGTTCAATAATTACAAACAAATAATATATTTCATAAAAGTAAAAAATAATACCCGCGCTTTCGAAGCGCGGGTCAAAATCTAGTTCTTTTATTATATAACAATTTTTTTGTTAGAAGGCAAATTTTTAAGAGTGTATCACGCTAAAATATATGCAAAAAAATGAGATTGCCTTAACTGGGAATATTCTTATTGCTTCATAGCAGGTTAGTTAAGAGTGTATCACGTCAAATATATAAGCAAAATTATGAGACTGAAATAGGAATATTTCTATTGGATAGAACAACACGATTGTTGTATCTCCTAAACATCTTTATATATAAAAGAAGCTTTTCATCCCTTCTGGGGTGTCCACCTAGGACGCCACGTCATAAATTTGTTCTTCCAGGGCTTGACACGTGGCGGTTTAATGAAACGCAGCGTGATGAGTTTTATGTGTGACGACTGGGCTTTTATTGGGCTATAATTCATGTATCAAAATTCATTTCCTTCATGTCACGGCCCAGTGTGTACAAATCCTAATTTGCTGTGTTTTTTGTTCCTCGCGAGCTTCTTCGTCTGCGACGGCGAACGATCGAGATTCGTTTCTGTAACATTTGGCTGTAACGTTTCGTTTCATATTCATCTATTTGTACTCAATAATCGTTCCGTTCTGTTTCATTACTGTCATTAATTCCGTTTTTAGTCGTCTAATCTGTGTATAAATAGGTTTGGATCTCTCTCATTTTCATATCTTTGTACTAATATCTCCATGGCTAACTCCATGGTGTTCTTTTCTGACTTGAAGGCCGGGATGTGTTCATCCGTTGTGGAGGCCAGGCTGCTGCGATACTGAGAAGCTAAGAATGTCAAGCGTGGTGTTCATCCCTTATCGTTTTCCTCCTTCCATCAAATCAAATTTTAGGGTTCATCCACTGTTCAATCTGTGACGATTCTTATATGTTCTCTGACACCAAGAATGAAGGTTCGAGAGATTCAGTGGCTCAGATCGGTGTAATGATGTTGCTCACTCTCTATGCAATAATTTTGTCTTTATATTGATCCTTGCCTTCTTCTTCTTCTTTCAGTTTATCGGCGATCATGAAGGGAGACGATTGTAATTTTAGATATAATGCATCCAAGGAAGAATCAGAATAAAGGATCCAACAAGGTAAGGTTTTAGATAAAACCCTAATCAAAGTAATAAGATGTTTGTAGTAGTTCAATCCTCTTGACTAAAACCTGTAAACGAATGTGTGATAATTAAAGAAGGCGCCTTTGATCAAATCTCAGAAACGGAAGCTGAAGAAACTTGAGGAAGACAGGGAGAAAGCGCTCCTCTCTGCAAAAAAAAAGTCCGATTTGTTAAAGTATGCTTACACTCTTTTCTTCAGTTCCAAATTCATTCATTATTTTTTGTTTATATGAGTTTGATATTGAGTTTCAGCAGCAAGTATAAAATATATGAGGATGTATCTTCTTTTACACATCGGAAGAGTAAGAAAGCAACCACAATTTCTCTCTTTGTTACATAGTTTAGTCAATGGTGTTGTTCTGATTCTCCTTTTGTGTGTTTCAGTCTGATACGAAGCTGGAGAAATGCAGGAGACCAACGCTCTAAAGCTGGTGTTTTGTCTGATGAACCAGTCAAGGAAAATGACAACTCCGATTATTGTATGGGCGAGCCTACCACACCTGAAATCCATATCCCGGTTCTTCACTCTGATTCTGACCAACTTATTCATCCCAATGAACTTGATTCGAAAGTGATGATGATCTCTGCTTAAGAGGTCCGTGAAGAAGATGAAACCATGTATATGAATCTACAGACAATTGTCGTGATGATGAATAAGGCTTACAAAGAATGGTGTGTAATTATTTTTTTTAAATCGGTTATGATGTGTGTTTGGTTTGATTGGTTTTTAATGGGTTTTGATAACGAGAAATATGATGAGAGTGAAGATTTAACTGTACAAGGACCTGTGTTTGTAGTTCATGTTTCAAGACCAGCTGAAGTTAAACATACGTGGAAGTATCTTTCTATAATTATGATGGAGCAGGAGATCATGGAGACTATCAATTATCATCCCAGCGTTATTATTTCTGGAAAGACCGGTTGTGGTAAACCCACTCAGGTTCCTCATGTCAGGTTTTGCTCATGTCTGAGGGTTTTGGTTTCAATGCTTAATCTAATCCTGTTTCTGAATCTTTCAGTTCCTTTTGTGAATCTGGTTTTGGCTCAAATCAATTCAGTTCTCGAAGTGTGGTTATCGGTATTACACAGCCACGTCGTGTGGCCCCTGAGCTTGGTGTTTGCCTTGATCAAGAAGTCGGTTTCCAAGTTAAGTACGACAAAAAAAATTGGCTAGAACTCATCTATCAAGTTTTATGACCAATGGGATTTTATAGTTTCTCTCTTTTTTTCATCTAAATGTATGTAACAGGTGTTTTGTATGAAAGTTCTTCTGTTGCAGAATGATCTCTTACTGAGGCGATACTCTGTGATCATTCTCGATGAAGCTCATGTAATTGGGATGCTCACTCGAGCCATCAAAATCAGAGAGGAACTCTACAACGATCAACGAACTTCTACAATCTGGAAGCACAATAGCATCAGAAAACGAAATCATCTTGCCGTTTAAACTTATATTGATGAGTGCAACTTTACGAGCAGAAGACTTTGTATCGGAGAAAAGGTTGTTCCCCAATCAACAGTACTCCGTAACTATACATTTGTCCAAGAGGACTGGCGATCTATGGTGTCTTGCAAGAAGCGTCATAAGCTCTGACTCCTAATTGTGCTAGGAGATGTTCTGTAATGCCAGTTTTTGGTGGATAAGTTTCATTTAATTTTCTATTTTGTCGTCGTTTTTGCTTTTTTTCTGAGAATTAGATAGCATTATATTCTCAGACCTGCTCTACTCCGAGGCTTTGTCTCTTGTGAGGGCTGTACTATCGGATTCTTCCCTTTAAAGTTATTCAAGTGTTCAAAAAAAAGGAGGACTGGCGAGTGGCGTAGCTAATTATATCGGTGAAGCTTACAAGAAATTGATGTCGATTCACAAAAAAATACCACGAGGAATATTACCTATACAATATAGATAAATCGGTGTCATACGTGCTATGATTATACCCAAATGACTAACTTCATTTTTATTTTGTAAGAAACTGATGTAAGCTAATGTTGTTGTATCTCTATTTCCATTATCAGAATTAAATAAAAACTCACAGATTCTCTTTTTCCACCACACCAAAATGTTAAAAAAAAAATTTAAAAACTGTTAGTTTTTTCTTTTTAGCCGTAATCTTTTATACATATATATTAACATATTCACTCATAATCCACATATCACCTTACTTTTATTCCACCACTACAATAATTTTTTTAACTTACAGTTAAATATTATATAATATGTCCATATACAAATATAATGTAATATAACTTATGGTTCTCAGAATCTTATTTCGGTTTCTCCGGTGAATGAAATCGTCGGAAAAGTTACAGAAAATATCAAAAAACCTTTAAAATGTTATTTTCTGTTTTTTTACTGGAAACAAAACAGTCATAAGATTATATTTTATGATAATTGGGCTGTATTTATTTAATAAATGTAAACTTATTTTTTACCCCTAGACCCATTTGTATAAAATGTATTTTTGTATTTTTCAGTATGCATTAAAAATTATTTCTTTTTGAAGTTTATAAAAATTACTAATAACAAATAAACTACATTATAATTATTAAGAATAAAACTTTTTTAATTTTTAAACTTATGAAACAATTTCTATGATCATAAATACATCTTTTCATATCATGTCCAACATATAAGTATATTTTAAATACATAAAAATCAACAAAATTGTAAATAGATTAGATTATTTTATATAAAAATACATAATCGTATAGTTAACAAAATTTGACCACAAATTTCAAAAGAAACAAATATTTTGTATCATTTATTAATAAGTGTCTCAAATTGATATTATTTGTTTTTCATACTATTTATGTAATATATTATAATTTTTTGTAATGTATCATACACATTTCTTGCAAATTCAAACCTAAAACACAAACCACAAGATCATACAAAAATAATAATTTAGATCATAAATAAAATATATCCCGCCCGTAGGGCGGGCTAACCCTAGTTTATAATAAGAATATTTGTAACTTGAGTGAATCACGCCGAAATTTTCAGCAAAACATGGGACTTAAGTTTTTTTTTTTTGTTAACGGGTTTTCAATATCATTGGAGTTAAGTTTAAAATTGATTTTTAAAAAAAAAATCTTTTCCCTATTGTGGGTTGTTGCCATAGTTTATGCATATCGTAGGGGATTTTTTTTGAAATTGAATACATCATTTGCTAACTATAGTTTGTGATATAAAATTTAAAGTGTATAAGCTATTAATGTGATATTTAATATTTCAATTATATAAACTACAACTGCTATGTATACCAAAAGATATGAGAACAATAGTTTGTGCATATCGTGGGATACAACATTTTCAATTATATAATGTGTAAGCTGTTAGTGTGATATACTGATATGTCAGCTATTGTTTTTAATTTTGTGTAAATTTCCAAGAAAAGCTTTAGTTTGTTTGCAGCATATATGAAAACAAATACATTTGTATAGTGAGAGATATGAGAACAATACGTTGAAACTGACTTAATGATTATTATGATTTACTAGATTCTTTCTCCGCTCTACGCGCGGAAAAGTGTATTGATAGTTTATTTTCCGATCACATATTTCAATGTTTGTGTTTGGAATAAGAGTATTGTATTTCTCAAAGCAATGAGAAAGTCGGTGAATTATTTAGGGGTGCTCACTCCGGTAAAAACAAACTAATTATAATCGAACCTAACCGCAATTATAATCGAACCTAACCGAGATTAAAAGTGGTTTTAGTTTGGTAATCCATAATATACTGAATAGATGCAATTTTTAAGAAACCAAGCTATCCAGAATATTCTGAATAAACGTGGTTTACTCAGTTTTTTTTATAATGATTATTTAAATATTTTGTTCCTCCAAAGCCTGAGTCATCTGCATTTGTTAAATGAAACACACTTATTTACATAGTTAGATGTTTATATACTTTGGCCGAAGATATTTTTAAACCCCTAAATTTTTTTTTCTGATGTCTCATTCGACATAGGAGTATCCTTCGTGCAGGCGCCTGGACCAGGGTACAAACTCTCCCTCCAACATATTCTTAATTTTCGGCCATTTTCCGTTTTTGGCAGATTTAAACTTTAAACTTTGGTTTTACTAAATTTATGATTTTTAGTGTAATAATACAATGTTTAGTTTATGATTTTTTAAACATATAGTTTCATTTTAATAAATCATTAATTTATATATATACTATTTGTATAAGTAGAAATAAAACATTGTTTTATTTGTTTTATATCGAAAATGTAATACATCAATTTTTAACACTTCTATAAATTTTGATAATATTTAATAATATTAAGTTTAATTAAAATTACATCAATGAAATTTAGTTAATGTATAAAAGGTAAAATCAATTTTTTTCTTACTTTATACAGAAAACACATGATAAAACAGAAAACCATAAATGAAACTTATACATATGATAATAAATGTGACTAAAACAGTGATCATCCAAATAATTCGTACACTGAATCTCTATCTCTTGAATAATCTAGAAATATTTGTTTTGGCTTGAAACATCAATAAAAACAACTCCACGAAATTCCTAGCCCTTTACCAAAAGATAACTAAATAAGTCTCTACTTCTCGTTAGAAACCAGAATCTACTAATGAGTTAAAGGCTTAAAGCCTCAAACACCACATACTCTTTAGTATATTTGTATCATATGACTATTTCGAAAATGCTTTTCTAGAACGCAGGAAAAAAGGATTCTCATGTATTTAGAAAACCAGAGTACACTCATATTTCGAATACGAAAATAACTTAAACAATACCAGTTTCCTGAGCAAAGGGAATCGGTGAGAAGCTTTTAGTTAGAGAAAGGTGTTGGAGATCTCCAACGTAATAAAATTAGATGGCCTAAGTAAACCTATTGTCCTTTATAAAAACTATATTTGCATATACGTAACTGTGGGAAACTTCCTAAAGTGTAAAATCCTCAATATCTTATTTAGTTATTTATTTTAGAAAACAAAAAGACATATCATTTTGCCTTACTTAGATTTAGTGAAATTGGTGATGCTGTTTATTATTTTTATTTTCGTTGGTATAAATCAAATGAAATGTATAAAGATCAGTTGTGTAAATTGATTTACCTTTTTCTCATGAATTTTATTTATTATAATTATAATTTTATTTATTTAAAACTTATATTATATATTTTCACTAAATGATTATTTGTTAACAAAAAGATTAATGTCATATTTTTTGGTTTGATTAAAAATAAAATATTAATTATAATAATTTAGAAGCTATTAAAATTTTGGCAATAAATTTAGTTTAGAAAATAAGAAGACGAAAAATTTAAAACCATTTACCAATATTTAATAAATTATGACATATGTGTTAAGTTCACAAAAAAAACTTCTTGATAAGGTGTGAAAAGAAAAAAAAACTATATTTTATATGTATATAAATAAATGAGGTGTTTTTTTCTCTTCGTAGACGTAAAGATTTGTGTTTGTTTGAAAGATGACAATAAATCGTTAATTTGTTATTAGATAAAATCAACTTAACAACATTAACACTGCGAAAAAAACAGAATAATATTAACACTCGACCCGATAACCGTAACAAAAACTCCATCTCTCCGAGGCTACCATGGATCCGGTGGGTCTCCATGAGAGCACATACAGCAGACGTTACACTTTTCACCTCTCAGCACCACAATTGGTAGCATAACACCGTCGTTCTTCTCCCCAGGCTTGAGAGACGCGATCCTCTTACGATGATTGCAGTGAGGAGTGAGGAGTGGCTGATTTTTTATAGCTAACTATATATTTTTAGCCTGAATTGTGGAAAAAGGGTTAATCACAATAGCAAACATAATATGTTTTGCATATTTAAATTTAATAAAATGCAACTTATAAAATAGGAAAACACAGTACTTGCTTGCAAAGGAGGTACCTGCAGTTCACAACGCATATTCATCAGTAAGAAAAATATGAAAAAAAATAGAGAGTTCAAAAATAGTTTGGATAAAGTTAAAATAGATTCCTTCGTCCTTTCCGTCTTCGATGTTGCAGATATTGTCGTTGCTCCAGGCATTAAATACCACAATATTGCAGATACTTTCCGTCTTAGAGTTCAATATTGTCGTTGCTCCAGGCATTAGATACTTTACTCCCTCTACTGTTCTTGGTTAAAGACCCTATGTTCAAATTTGTATAAAGATCTTCCTTCATTGTTTCTTTATGTCAGCCTCTAATTTTGTTTCTTCTCTCATTATTGTTTACTTTAATCAACAGAAGCGTAGCTTTCATTGTCTTCATAGTTAATATTTTCTCCACTCCGGTTGAATGAGACATACGTACACGTCTCATCATCATTAGAAAAAAACTCAACACAAGTAACTCACATGCCATACAAAAACATAACATTAACTTGATCTAAAATAATCTACAGTTGGTGATGAGAACATAAGGAAAAGAAGAACACAGAAATTAACCAACAAAGAACTAAGATATTGATAAAAACATATACATTAAACAAAGAAACAAAATACATCAAAGCGTATGTTATGTAAAATATGTATCAAGGCACAATCTTGAAAGCCTTGTACTTTATCAATCCAAGAGATCAAAGAGTTGTTGGAGTCCCTGAAACCAAGAAAGCCATACTCTTTGCTCTTGTTCATACTATCAATCATTCCTTCAACACCAAGCACAACAACAGTAAACCACCACACACCAACCTCATCAAGCTTCTTCTCCTACAACTGAGCTTCACCCTCTCTTTCCCTTTCATCATATCCACCAACCCCACATTCTTCCCTTGCTTGAATCCATACTCCTCGATCCCAAACTGCTCAGCAAGAATCTTCCCCAGATGTTTCCACTTGAAAACATCAGCGTTGCTGCAGTTAAATGTTTCGTTCTTGGTGCAAGGATCAACCGTAGCACAAATCTGCTGCTCAGCAATCAGATCAGCGTCTGACACCGTCGTGAAACCTTCCAACGCATTCTTGCTCCCGGGAAAACCGAGTCACACTCTCTTTCGACTTGATCTCTTTAGAAAGAACATCCTCAAGAGTGTAGTGAAAGTTCTCTATCTGCAACCTCGGCATGTCCTCATTGAAAGGCGGCTCCTGACATTCTTGAATCAATTTTAATAAACATATTTGCATTCAGTAGTAGTAAGTGAAAACAATGTGAAAACAAACAAAAAAAAAATCAAATTAAAACCTGCAAAATAACTGAGAGATTTGCAGACATAAAACAAATCATTAATTCCATAAGCACTGCCATATCTAATACACATAGATATTACAGACCTAATTTACCTCTTCTCCTTAACTTCCAGGCATCGTTGATCTGAGAGGATCTAGTACTGAAACCACAACTTCGGATCTCCACGACACCAACCCCAGAAACCTTATAAACTCCTTTGCTGAAGGTCGACGACGGCGGAGCAGTCTCTCCGCGAGACAAAACGCTCGAACTGGAGCTTGATGAGAAAGTTGGTAGAAAGGAAACGAAGGGTAACTTTGGAGTCTGGAAAAGGAGAAGAAGGCTCGCTCTTGTGGATGAGAGGAGAACGTATGATGACTACATCGAAACAACGAAACCAGAAATAGATCACATAAGGTCATAGCTTTAGCTTATGAACACAGAAGAAGATGCTGATAATCAAGTTTACAGCAAAAAAAAAACTAAGAAACTAAATACTGAAACACATGTGAAATAGACGGAATAATCTTGACATACCTCAAGCTTCCTCCTATACGATACACTGAAAAGGACCATTGCAAGAACTATCAAAAGAAACACGGTTATATATCCCAATTGATTTTCCATATCGTTAGCCATTTCTTGTTGCTATTTTATGGTGACTGTGATTTCAGTGAGAGGAGGGGGATTCAGAATCAGAAGCGGAGGAGACATGGGACTTCCCATTTGGTTTGAGCTTTGAGCGGTTTTAGGGTTTTGGTTTGAAGAAAGGAAATAAGATCAGTATATAAAGAAGGGGGAGAAGAGGGAGGTAAAACGAAATCATTAACAGGGTATTGATTGATGGAAGTTAAGGAGAGTATTGATTGTTTAGGAGTGGCTCGATCAGAATTCAGTTTCTATGGTATTCAATCGGAGAAGGCGAAGTAGTAAAGGGAAGACGATCGTCGATCGTATTGTTTGATTTGGGCATTAATAAAAATTAATTGAAGTCCAAGGTGACAAACGAAGTCTGTTTGATATAGTGATGTGGTCTGGGCCAAAACAAATATTAATTGTAGCCCAAACGTAGAAGCCCAGAAGCATGTATAATGTCGTGATGTGTTAAAACAAAAGCATCTGATTGGTCGATTTAATTAAATGACGTGGACAGCTTAGAATTTGAGGGTATTTCCCTTTTAGTATAGTATAGATTTGACATAGTAATTTACATACACAATTGTTTTGACGTGTAAATGTGTAACGTATATTGTGGAGCGAGTGGTTAAATAAGAATTGATTACTTTTACTTTAGTGATAATAATTAATTTGGATAAATTAATAGTTTCAGCTCAATGGCAATCTTTGTAATTATTGTGAAAAACTAAGGGTTAAATACTATTTGTACTTCACTTTTAATAGTTTACTAGATTTTGACCCGCACGCCCGTGCGGGTATATATTTTAAAAATATATTGCTATTTATTTTTTTTGTCAATATCAAAGCTGGATAAAAAATTAAAATCTGAAGAACCGAACCGATCACGATCCAAAAGAGTAATATCAAACCAAATCAAAGTTGATTAAATATCCATATTATTCCAAATTTTGATATTTAGACAACCGAATTGGATATCAAAATGTATCTGAAAAAGATTTATATACTTATATATATTAATTATTTTTATTTTTAATGTATATAAAAAATTCAGAATATATATGATACTTTTAGGTTGGTTTAAATACTTGAAATATATATATATATATATATATATATATATATATATATATATATATATATATATTATATATATTATATATATATAATATTTATATATAAATAGTCAAATACAAATATCTAACATAGTGGAAGTACACTCAAAACACCAAAAATATTTAAAATAATTATTGATTTTTGAGTAATACCAAACCCGAATCAAAGTTGATTAAATATCCAAATTATTCCAAATTTTGATATTTAGACAACCGAAACCATAACCAATTCGAATTGGATATCAAAATGTATCTGAAAAAGATTTATATACTTATATATATTAATTATTTTTATTTTAATGTATATAAAAATTCAGAATATATATGATACTTTTAGGTTGGTTTAAATACTTGAAATATATATATATATATATATATATATATATATATATATATATATATATATATATATAAATAGTCAAATACAAATATCTAACATAGTGGAAGTACACTCAAAACACCAAAAATATTTAAAATAAATATTAATTTTTGATCCAAAATTTAAACCAAACCAATTTATATGTTAAGTTTAGGTATTCTCACATATGTTATTCAGATTTATATACAATATATTATTTTACTTATAGATTTTAAGAAATTTTAAATATATAATGAATTTTAAAAAATAAGTTAAATGGGTTATCCGAACCCGAACTAAACCCACAAAGATCCGAATATAATTTGAACTGGAATTTAGAAATATTTGTATGGAGCTGAAATTTTTGACCATTAAAACCCAAAACCCAAACAGATCCGAAACGAACCCGAATGGATACCTGAACGCCCAGCCTAGTCATAATTCGATTTGAAATTTAGAAATATATGAATGAGACTCAAATCTTTGATCCCGGAAACTCGAAACCCAAACAGAACTGAAACTAACCGGAATGGATACCTGAACACCCTGCCCTAGTCACTATTATGTATTATATATATATATATATATATATATGTCATCATGTAATTAATTGTATTGGTCCATCATATAAATAGTCATAGAATTAATAGTATTCTATATGTACCATCTTATAAATAATCACATATATTATATTCTTAAATTTTAATGTGAAATATAAAACCATAATTTAAGTTGGTATATGAAATTAATCTTTTTGTTGTATTTTTCTTATATATATTGTAAATATTTTTCAATAATGGTTATTGGAAAATATTTTAGTAAAGATAAATTTTTGAATATATGCATATTTTAGATTAATTTTTGATATAAATCACTTTTAAATTATTATTTTGATTTTAAATATGTATATATACCATTAAATTTTATTTTATGATTATTTTAGAAAAAACAATATTTTTAAGTAATTAGATTAGTCCATTTTGTATATTTTAAACTGATATAATGAATTTCCAATTTTTTTAATAACATAAGCAATTACTTTTTTCTTCTTGACATACTTTTATCCATATTTCAAAATTTTAATTTTTTGCATTAGTTTTTATGAATTATTATTAATATGATATAATTTTTTGAAAATTGAACTCTTGAAATTTTTGTATTTGACTAAGCTAAATAAGGTAATAATATTGTTTTTAAAAATTGTTTTATATAATATACTATTTATATTTCAGTTTGTCTTTTTATTTTCACCATAAAGAATTGTAAAGAAAAAGAATTGTAAATATAGTGACAGAATTGTAAATAAAAGAAAATATAGCAAGAATGTTGTTTAATTTATTGTAAAATAGTGGCTAAATGTTTAACTAAAAAGAATTATTAAATATGTTATTCATGTTGCTAAACAATTCTCATTTGTTATTAATTTATTGGAAATACACTGGCTAAATATGTAAATAAAAGAAAATATATATCTCTACTATCCATGTTTCCAAACATATTTCATTAATTTCCCTATCCTTGTTTCCAAACACATATCTGATTAATTTTTCTATCCTTGTTTCCAAACACTTTCAATGGGTACTTCAACTTTAATAATATATATATATATATATATATTTATATATAAATAGTCAAATACAAATATCTAACATAGTGGAAGTACACTCAAAACACCAAAAATATTTAAAATAATTATTGATTTTTGATCCAAAATTTAAACCAAACCAATTTATATGTTAAGTTTAGGTATTATCACATATGTTATTCAGATTTATATACAATATATTATTTTACTTATAGATTTTAAGAAATTTTAAATATATAATGAATTTTAAAAATAAGTTAAATGGGTTATCCGAACCCAAACTAAACCCGCAAAGATCCGAATATAATTTAAACTGGAATTTAGAAATATTTGTATGGAGCTGAAATTTTTGACCATTGAAACCCAAAACCCAAACAGATCCGAAACGAACCCGAATGGATACCTGAACGCCCAGCCTAGTCATAATTCGATTTGAAATTTAGAAATATATGAATGAGACTGAAATTTTTGATCCCGGAAACCCGAAACCCAAACAGAACTGAAACTAACCGGAATGGATACCTGAACACCCAGCCCTAGTCACTATTATGTATTATATATATATATGTCATCATGTAATTAATTGTATTGGTCCATCATATAAATAGTCATAGAATTAATAGTATTTTATATGTACCATCTTATAAATAATCACATATATTATATTCTTAAATTTTAATGTGAAATATAAAACCATAATTTAAGTTGGTATATGAAATTAATCTTTTTGTTGTATTTTTCTTATATATATTGTAAATATTTTTTAATAATGGTTATTGGAAAATATTTGAGTAAAGATAATTTTTGAATATATGCATATTTTAGATTAATGTTTGATATAAATCACTTTTAAAATATTATTTTGATTTTAAATATGTATATATACCATTAAATTTTATTTTATGATTATTTTAGAAAAAACAATGTTTTTAGGTAATTAGATTAGTCCATTTTGTATATTTTTAAACTGATATAATGAATTTCCAATTTTTTTAATAACATAAGCAATTACTTTTTTCTTCTTGACATACTTTTATCCATATTTCAAAATTTTAATTTTTTGCATTAGTTTTTTATGAATTATTATTAATATGATATAATTTTTTGAAAATTGAACTCTTGAAATTTTTATATTTGACTAAGCTAAATAAAGTAATAATATTGTTTTTAAAAATTGTTTTATATAATATACTATTTATATTTCAGTTTGTCTTTTTATTTTCACCATAAAGAATTGTAAATAAAAAGAATTGTAAATATAGTGACAGAATTGTAAATAAAAGGAAATATAGCAAGAATGTTGTTTAATTTATTGTAAAATAGTGGCTAAATGTTTAACTAAAAAGAATTATTAAATATGTTATTCATGTTGCTAAACAATTCTCATTTGTTATTAATTTATTGGAAATACAATGGCTAAATGTGTAAATAAAAGAAAATATATATCTATACTATCCATGTTTCCAAACATATTTCATTAATTCCCCTATCCTTGTTTCCAAACACATATCTCATTAACTTTCTATCCTTGTTTCCAAACACTTTCAATGGGTACTTCAACTTTAATAAGATAGATTTACTAGACCTTGACCCGCCCGACCGGGCGGGCATTTATTTTATGTTTTTAGGTTTTTGTTTATATTAAATTATATGTATTTGTGATATTTAATTATATGTATTTGTAATTATAGGTTTAATAAAATATTCTGATATAAATTTTAAATATTGTAACTAAAATAATATAGGGATGTGTCTTAATTTTTTCCAATTCTAAAATCTAAATATCTCTTAAAACAAATAAAATAAATTTATAAATACATAAAATATAAAAATATTTTGAAATATAATTTCTATTAAAATAAATTTGTTAAAGAAAAATAATTTTGCGATGTTGTTGTTTATTTCTATAGCTTAACCCGTGATCGCATAAATATTTTTTCCCTACAAATATTTGCTTTCACTTTAAATTTGTTCTCTATACTAATGTATTATACTCCCTCCGTTTCATATTAAGTGTCGTTGTAGAGATTTTTTTCGTTGCAAAATAAGTGTCGTTTTCGCATTTCAATACAAAATTTATTAACTTTATTCTGTATTTTATTTTTCTATTGGTTGAGATGTATGGGTAATGATGTTTTTGTATGGAAAATATGTAAAATTTAATGATTTCTTAATCCGTGTGCACAACTCTAAAATAACACTTATTTAGAAACGGAGGGAGTATATATTAAATTAAAATGTTTACATAATTATGGAAACATATTATCTACTTGTTTATAGTATTAATGTACATTAAATTTAAGATTTATCATGAATTTGTTGTAGAATCAATTTAGGAAATTATGCATTAAATTAGGAAAAGACAAAATCCTCAAAATTAGGTTTATTAATTACTTCAGTGGCATTATGTTGTAAATATTTTAAAAGTTTTAGGGTTAATTTTAAAATGTATTCTATTTTAATAAGATAGATAAGATGAGTTATATGAGTCATTGACTGTTTAACAAAAAAAATCCCTTTCTTAGTTTAGCTTAAGTATTAATCAAATTATCTACGTATTAATCAAATTATATATGTCGCCTATCTCTTTAATTTGAGCCCAAAATTTTCGCAATATAACGTTTTAATATTAAATTATACTCCAGTCTAATACTCCTTTCATTTCATATTAGATGATGTTTTACATCAATATACAAATATTAAGAAATATTTTTTCCTTAAATTAACATTAAAATATAATTAAAGTATAATTTATTTAATATAAATGTAAATACTAAAAATATAATTGGTTACCACAGTTTTGACAAAGATAAACCTATCTAGATATCCAAAAACATTATCTAATATGAGACAACAAAAATCACCTAAAAGAATGTATAATACCTAAAGGATATGTATATTGAAAGAGAAAGAGTATTTCTTTTTATCAGTTCAAAAAAAAAAGAGTATTTCTTTTTAACTCAAAAAAGTATATTATGATTTATTCGTCAGAGTATACGTCACTATCAAATATATCTGTCACTATCTATGACATTCAGTTTATGTAAGTCAAAAAATATCTGTCACTATCTTTGACATTCAGTTTATGTGAGTCCGAAAATACCTGTCACTATCTGTGACATTCAGTTTATGTGAGTCAGAATATCTTATAGTACCAAATATTACATATCTGTGTCAGTGCTTGAATTCCGCGTTAAATATGTATGTTTTCTTTGTCAGATCTATGTTACTTTTTTTTAACAACAAATATCTATGTTACCTTAAGTAACAAAACAAATCAGTCGGCAAAAAAAAAGTAATAAATAATGGGAAAGTTGGAAAAAATAACACTCTGAACTTGAACTTAGATTTGTTTCAATAATTTTTTTTTACAAGATTATTTAAGGAAACAAAATTGAGATTCCTGTAAATATCATAATACTCTTAAAATTAACGAATATATCAACAAATTTTAGAGTTGAGAAGTTTATTTTTTCGTAGGGGTAACATAAGGTAAAAAGAAGAATAGGTTATGAAATATAAATAGGAAAAATAAATCGTAAAATCGTAGCTATAAGTTGTAATCAAACTTAAGATAGGCTAACTACATCTTGTTAGAATTAACCTAATGAATTCTGACTTAGATAGAATATACAAGAAAAATTTGTTTACATTATATACCAGTATAGATTTATGTATAAAGTTAGTACTGATTTCTTAAATTACGAACTGGAGTTACATCTATTTTTATTTCCATTTAAAAGTTCTTATTTGTTCCACGCCTCTTAAAAAAACCTCGAAAATTTGTCAGAATGAATATTTTAACTCCAACTAAAGCATGAAATAAAAATCTGATTTCACTATCTTTTTTAAAAAAATGTTAAACATATAAATAGTCATACTTATATTTCTAATAGTTTTTAATTTATAAAATTTAGTTTACTATTTTTCCTTACATAAAGGTAAACCTATTTAAAATGATCAAAAATCTTAAAGGGACAAACAAAAATTGAGAGTATGCCCTTTTCAAAAATAAAATAAAAATTGAGAGTGTCTATTTTCTCGAGTTTTCCCATAAATAATACTAAAATCGAAACAGATAGTTTTCTTAACAATTTTTTTATCTTTCCTTGGCATCATAATATAATATTTATATAAATAACAGATTGTTTTCAGTCTTTGAGTCTCGACACAAACTAAAACCAAAACAGATCAAACTAGGATGGCTCTCGTAATGAATCTCTTACTCCTTTATTTTCGGTACCCTTAGTTCTTTCCGATGAAACTAACATGCCTCTCAAATCCTTCAAAGTCAGTTTTGAAAAACATCATTTTCTTATATCATGGGCTGATCAGTTCAACATCATTTTTTTATAATTTTTTTTTGTTGATTAGATCGGTGAAAATGTAACTTACGATTGCCCTGTAGATGCCCTAAATATAGATAGTTTACTAAAATCAATGTCCACGAATAATTAATTTATTATTTCTTGATTTATTTTATATCTAAATCAGAAGTTCGAAATTCTTTATAAATAAATTTGCTTCGAAGATATTGATTTCATGTGGATGCTTTTTAGAATATATATATATATATATATATATATATATATAATAGTGTCTTAAATCGAAATCAGATCAAATGTAGTCTTTGATATTTTGCTCGACTATTGGCTGTTGTTCGCTTATCACTTAACTACGATTTATTTGGTCCTCGTACATTGATTACACTTTCTTAATTTAGCTTAAGTATTAATCAGTATACTTTCCAAAACTGCCATTTGACTTGGGCACTAGTGATCGTGTAATTAATCCCAAATTTTCCGCATATAACGTTTGAATAATAATACCAGTCAAAGATTTCTGTTTCTATAGAAAAAAATATTGTTATTTCTGTTTTCTTTGTCAAATATCTGAGTCAGAATACTCGTATCAGTGTCAAGTAAGTATATGCCTGCCAAATATATCTGATCAGAATCTCAAATATATGCCTGCCAAATATCTGAGCAAAATATCTGTCCCAATACTAGATATCTATGACATTCTTTTTTATATGAGTCAGAATATATGTCCTAGAAATTAAATATTTATCGCCATTAGAATGTATCAGTGTCAGTGCCTAAATTTCCGCGTCAACTATTTATGGTTTCTTTGTCAGAATAACTATCTATATTATTAAAGTTGAAGTACAAAATGGAGATGTTTGGAAACAAGGATAATAGAATAAATGAGATATGTTTGGTAATATGAATAGTAGAATAAATGAGAATGTTTGGCAATACGGATAGTAGAGATGTGTACTTTCTTTTATTTACATATTAACCATTGTATTTTCAGTAAATTAATAACAAATGAATTAATTTGGAAACATGAATAACATAATTAATACTTCTTTTTATTTAAACATTTAGCTATTGTTTTTATAATAAATTAAACAACCTTCTTTCTATATTTCTTTTTATTTAAAATTATGTTACTATATTTATAATTGTTTTTATTTAACATTCTTTATGGTGAAAATAAAAACACAAATTGAAATATAAATAGTATATTATGTAAAACAACAGTATTGTTACCTTATTTAGTTTAGTCAAATATAAAATTTCAAGAGTTCAATTTTCAAAAAAAATATCATAAAAGTAATAATAACTCATAGAAAACTAATGCAAAAAAAATTAAAACTTTGAAACATGGATAAAAGTATGTCAAGAAGAAAAAATAATGGCTTATGTTATTAATAAAAATTGGAAATCCATTATATCAGTTTTAAAAATATACAAAATAGACTAATCTAATTACCTAAAAACATTGTTTTGACTAAAATAATCATAAAATAAATTTAAATTTTATATACATATTTCAAATCAAAATAATAATTTAAAGTTCATTTATATAAATTTTTCTAAAACTATCATATATTCAAAAATTATTTTACTAAAATATTTTCCAATAACCATTATTAAAAAATGTTTTCATTATAATAAAGAAAATACAACAAAAAGATTAATTTTATATACCAACTTAAATTATGGTTTTTATATTTCAAATTAAACTTTAAGAATATAATATATATGATTATTATATAAGATGATACATATAAAATACTATTACTTATATGATTATTATATGATGGACCAATTTTTTTTTGACGTCGAAAGACTATTCTATTATTTATATGATGGACCAATACAATTAATTATATGATGACATATACATGATACATAATAGTGACTAGGGCTGGACGTTCAGGTATCTATTCCGGTTTGTTTCGGATCTGTTTGAATTTCGGGTTTCTAGGGGCAAAGATTTCAGCCCCATTCATATATTTCTAAATTTTAGTTCGAATTATAACTAGGGCTGGGCATTCAGGTATCCGTTCGGGTTCGTTTCAGATCTGCTTAGGTTTTGGGTTTCGGAGGTCAAAGATTTCAGCTCCATTCAGATATTTCTAAATTTTATTTCGAATTATATTCGGATCTTTGCGGGTTCACTTCGGGTTCGGATAACTCATTTAAATTATTTTTTTTAAATTCATTATATATTTGAATTTCTTAAAATCTATAAATAAAATAATATATTGTATATAAATCTGAATAACATATGTCAGAATATCTAAACTTAACATATAAATCGGTTTGAAATATACACCCGCACGGGCGTGCGGGTCAAAATTTAGTTTAAATTACAATGTAAATATTTAATTAATAAAAATATGTCACATTGTTTAAACAAAATATCAATGTAAAAGTATTGTATAGTTTCGTCTTAAAATCATTTATTTTTAACAACAAGTCAAATAAATATGTTGATTGGAGAGAGAATAAAACAAAGCCAGAGAAACATATAGTTTACCAGAGACACTCTATGTGTCGAATTTATTATAAAGAAAATTTTACTATGATAATACATTCAATAACTACAAACAATATATATTTCATAAAACTGAAAAATAATACCCGCGCTTTCGAAGCGCGGGTCAAAATCTAGTGTTACCTTAAACAACAAAACAAATCAATCAAACGTAATAAATAATGATTTTGTTAGTCTCTCTTGATATCATAATATCTACATAAACAACAGAACGTTTTCAGTGTTGGAGACTCGGCAAAACAAATACAGATCAAACTACGATGGCTCTCGTTATGAATCTCTTACTTCTTTTGTTTTCAGTAGCCTTAGTCCGTTCGGATGAAACTACCACGTCTCTCAAATCCTTCAAGGTCAGTTTTTTAAAAACATGTGTTTCTCTTATATCGTGGATTTACTTTAACATCGTTTTTTAATAATATTTCTTGTTGTTGATCAGATTGGTGAAAATGTAACGTACGATTGCATAGATATATATAAGCAACCGGGACTTGATCACCCTTTACTCAAAAACCACACAATCCAGGTGCATAGTTTCAGACTTTCATCTCCTACTTACGGTCCTTTAATTTATATTTAAACTTTATATAATTACATCATCTTCTTTTTTTTGGGGAAAAGGTGCAACCATCAAGGACTCAATTAAATAGTCCAATTGGCAACAGCATCACACACAAATATAAACTAAAATGTCCAGTTGGAACTGTTCCTGTATTAAGAAATACAAAAAAGAGTTCATCACCAACGGTAACCTTTTCTCTGAGAAGTATGTCCATCCACAATCAGCAGATAGCCCTGGAACACATGTAAAGCATTCACTTCCTTCTAATACCTTAGATTTAATGTGTGGTTGTATATGTTATAACCTTTTTATATCTAGATTGCTGGAATAAGGTCGCTTGCTGGTCCATATCGTGGTATAACAGCTTGGATTGACGGCAGTTGACCTAAAAATCGAAAAGGATCAAGCCTCATATAGTCAAATTATATTTAGGCAGTGGGATGAATAAACAGATCAATTATATCTCTGTACGGGGTTTATGGTAGGTTTTACATTATTGTTTTTCTCCTCCCTTAGTCCACATGATATTGTTGTAATTATTGCAACTTTTGTTCTTAGATAAATCCAGGAGTTTTGCGCGGACGTGTTTGGTCATATGGATTTTGGAAGGTCTGGCATATATATATATTTATATATATGATTAATTTATTTGGTTTTCGTTGATTGTGTAGACAACATTTAAGATATTTAATATGATTTTGATAGGGTAAAGATGGGAAAGGATGTTATAATACAGCTTGTTCAGGATTTGTTCAAGTATCACAGATGATCCCATCGTCCAACCCATTGATATTTCGCGCAACGGTATATCTTATTTACGCCCCTTCATCCATCAGGTATATCTTCTTTATAAATTATTATGTAATTTTAGAAACAAACTACTGACCATGTAATTTCATGTTAACAACTCGTTTGTTTTAACTATTGATTACTTTTTTCAGGATCAAAATACAGGAAATTGGTGGCTTACACATCTGGGACCAGATGACCCTACGCGGGTATCGGTTATTGGCCAAAAGAGTTATTTAACCTTTTTGACAATGGTGCAAATATGGTTGGAGCTGGTGGTGTGGTTAAGGCTTCACCTTCTGGTTCAAGTCCCCCAATGGTAATGGTAAATTTCCGGATGGAGGCCGGAGAGGGTTCAGCACGTTGTTCGAACATTGATGTCTTGAATTCTGACTATAAGAAAAGTAAAATCAAGTCTTTTC
>NW_026615622.1:0-46650 GCF_000801105.2 Raphanus sativus | reverse complement strand
CATTCATCTATTTTTTGTAGATTCCAAGAACGTCTGGATTGTCTTCACACCAGTATACTGGAGTTATACGTCTATCTCCCAATCAGACGTCCCCATCGGATCCCGTGCTTCGCCAGCAATGTGCACGTACTTGTGGAAGTGTTTCAAATATGTTTTCCTCTGAACTGGAAGTCGTTGACTGGAGTGAAATATTTTTCTTCAAAATTGACTCCCTGGTATTCTCTCTTCTCTCACTACATCTTACATTTTTTGTTGTCCTAAAGTTAAATTGTAACCCCTGAAAACTGCTGGACTCTGTTTCTTTTCAATTGGGTGTGTTCCTCTTCTCCGTGGATTCTTATTTGTTGTCCTTAAGTTAATTTTTAACATTTTTTTTGTTTTCTATTTGTATTTCTACTACTTCTGTTCTCCAGAGTAGATTCATCAGTACGTATTTAAATATTAAAAAAAAAGCCGAAACAGTTCATGCAATGCTATAGCTTGGCAAATCTTAGTTACTAATCTTGGTGAATGTACCTCTCTTGTACAGGAACTTGAGAATGAATCGTATTTTGAGTTTTTCTTTCGGGTTATCATTTTTGGTCTTTCAAGATCAAGGTTACCGCGGCTTTGATATTTTCTTGTTCTTTTGTTTTTCCAGGATGACTATAGCTTGGAATTAATTGTGACAGACATCGGAAATGGTTTGTTTCCTTAGTTCGTGTGGCGTACATCTCTCGCACTTGTTACTTTCCTTTTGGTATATAAATTAGTGTTGTTTTCACGATTTGCAGGCGCACCTGTTGGCACTTTTTCAGCTCCGTTGAAGCAGATAGCACGAGATATGAAGGACAACCTATACCAGCATAATTATGCCAATGACCTTGTCTGGTTAGACTTGTCCACAACTGAAACCATGGTAAAATATTTTAACTTGGCCTGCCTTTCGCGTCTAGAATAGATATTAAAAATGTACTAAATACATGCATGTAAAAAATGTCTCGGCCTTTTGGGTTCAAAGATTGCGTGCAATAGTTTTCTTTAATTGGTAATGAATTACCTTTTTCCTTGTTTCTGTAGAGCATGGACCAAGGGGATCAAAGAAAGAACTGCGGAAAAATAAGATGTGCTGTACTGTTGCCAGCTAAATTGAAAATGTTGGACCAAAGCAAATCCTCAAGTGAAAAAAAATCTGGATTTATTCAAGTAAGTCCTAGCATTGAGGGACCTTGGACGACAGTGAGGCTGAATTACGCTTCGCCTGCTGCTTGCTGGCGATTGGGAAATGATGTCGTTGCAAGTCAAGTTAGTATGGAGGATGGAAACAGATACGTAAATGTCAGGTCTCTAGTTTCGGTGGAAAACAACACTGACTTCCTTCTTGATATCTGTCTGGAGGCCAAAGCCCGTTCATTTCCAGATATATCAATTGGGTTGCTGAAACCTGGCGATACATTGCCGGTTCCGTTATCAGGATTGACACAGTCTGCATCGTATGTTCTGAAGCTGAAGTGTGTAATGCGTGATGGTTCTGATGAATATTCTTGGAGTTATGTGGTTTCAAGGCCTGGGGAACCAGAGGTTGCTTGTGAATCAGAGTCTGAAATATGTATATCTTCTCTTACTGAATCTGAGCACTTGCTATGCTGTACTCAGATAAGCAGTACTTCCGGAGACAATAAAAAATTATGGTTCTGTTTGAAAACCCAAGCAACAGAAATCGCAAAGGATATACGTTCGGACCCAATTCAAGACTGGACTCTTGTGGTCAAATCACCGTTTTCTATAGCAAATTGTCTTCCATTTGGAGCTGAGTACTCAGTGCTTGAGAAGCAAGCCAGTGGTCATTGTATTGATCAATGCAGAGATGTCTTTGGTTCTGGGGAAACTGTGAAGGTGCATACTGTCGATATAAGGAACCCTTTATACTTTACTTTGCTGCCACAAAGAGGATGGCTACCAATGCATGTAAGTTGGGAAATCGAACCTAGATCCACAGCGGCAACGCATAATTTTTGTTCCGTTTCTTTTACTCCCTCTTGTATATTTATTAGGTTTATCGAATTTGGCAGGATGCTGTCCTTATATCTCACCCAACTGATGTCCCTGCAAAGACAATTAGCCTAAGAAGTTCTGCCACTGGAAGGTCTTGTTCTTTCTGCTTAAGTGTTACAGTTAATAATTGTTCTGGTTTATTTGGTCTCATACTGTTACAATATATGCGAACAGGATTGCTCAAATAATACTGGAGCAAAATTATGATGACCAGCAGAAAGTTTTGACGAAGATGATCAGAATCTACGCTCCATTCTGGTTTTCGATTGCGAAGTGTCCCGCGCTTACACTTAGACTTCTAGATCTGCCAGGGAATAAGAAAACAAAAAAAATTGGTCTTCCATTTCGAAATAAAAAAAATGACGAAGTAGTCCCGGTGGAGATAACTGAAGAAGACATATATGAAGATCATACAATTGCTTCTAATTTGAATTTCAAACATATGAGCCTTTCAGTGTCTATATCTCAATCTGGCAATCAGCAACATGGTCCTGCAAAAGATCTTTCTGCCCTTGGTGACATGGTCAGTTGTATGCTATTTTATTTTTCGGTATACTAGTTTGCTCTAAAACTGAGCTTTTCTGGCCCTATCATTATTATGATTGGCACTTATTTCAATAGGATGGATCTTTGGATGTGGATGCGTATGATCCCGAAGGAAAATGCATGCGGCTATTTCTATCTACAAAACCTTGCGGTTATCAGTCAGTTCCTACAAAGGTAATAAGCAGTTTATCTTCTACACCTTCTCTGTTATTACTTACTGACTCGAATTTTTTTTCTCAGATCATATCTGTACGACCATTCATGACATTCACCAACAGGATCGGTGAAGACATATATATTAAACTGAACAGTGATGATGAACCAAAAGTACTCGGTGCATATGATTCGAGGGTCTCCTTTGTTTTCCAACCAAGTGGGAGAGATGAACTTCAGGTGAGCTGTTAATGTTGAAGAATCTTTACCGTTAGCTGTTCCTCATATTATTGCTTTAGTCAATAGTTGCAAAACTGCAAGAAATTTTTTTGGGTAAGGCTGTTGTTTAGGGTGTTCACTGGAAGCATGTAGTATGATATTTGCTCAGTCAAATCAGTGATATTTCTTGAAGTGGAGCAGTGAATAACAGTTTGAATGCAAGTGGATTATGTTCTATGTTGTTAAATTGTTTGGCATGTGGATGCTTCCCCTGGCTACCATTTTGAGAAATATGTATCATTTTGTTATTACCTGGCCTAATTTCAGGTGCGGTTAAGAGAAACAGACTGGTCATTTCCTATTCAAGTTGCTCGAGAAGACACAATTGTTCTTGTATTAAGGAGTCAAAGTGGTGCTCGTAGATTTTTGAAAGCAGAGATACGAGGATTTGAAGAAGGTTCACGTTTTATAGTTGTATTTCGACTTGGACCAAGCAATGGTCCTATGAGGTATCTTCTCTAAGATCGACATACATACATCTTTGTGAAACCATCATTAATTTTCTCATATCTTTTGTGAACTTTTTTAATCCAGGGTTGAGAATAGAACAACTGTCAAAAGAATCAGTGTCCGCCAATCTGGTTTTAGTGAAGATTCGTGGGTTTTGTTGGAACCTCTTACCACAGTAAATTTTGCTTGGGAAGATCCTTATGGTCAGAAATTTTTGGATGCTAAGGTTGAAAGTGACCACCGCGCTGGGGTTTTTAGACTAGACATGGAAAATAGTGTTGTGGATTCTGAATTGTGTAGGGACTTAGAGGTGAACTTTCATGTTAAAGAAGTAGGTGACATCAAGATTGCTAGATTCACTGATGATGACAGTACGTCACAGAGTCCTCATGAAATCATATCTTTGACATCGGTTGGGAATCATGGATATTCTACTTCTCAGACACCTTCAGAACACAAGACCACCACTCTGGAGTTCATTGTCGAAATGGGACTAGTGGGGATCTCACTTGTAGATCACACGCCAAAAGAGCTATCATATTTTTATCTTGAAAAAGTTTTCGTATCGTACTCTACTGGGTATGATGAGGGAAGGACTAGCAGGTACGCTCATATATTGCAGTACTGTTATTTTTATTCTGTTTGCCCGTATATATGGAGTGATGTAACCAAAATATCAATATGATTTCATGTGCTTGCCTATGTTTGGAAATTTAGAATACGGGATATAGTTTAAAGTAATAGATACACTAGTCAGGTAAATCAAAATGTGCTAATTTTAGGAAAAATGGTGTTATCTACAAAACTAGTGGTCTTTGTGTTGCACATTCTTGTTAAATTTTCAGTGGAAGTTATATGTGCTCGTATGAGTAGGCGATGCAACTGCACTGCTTTATGTCAGTATACATGAAATACCTTCGAAATTCTGAACATGTGATTCTTTTCTTGGTTTACAGGTTCAAAGTCATACTGGGCCATTTACAGATTGATAACCAGCTACCTCTAACTCTAATGCCAGTACTATTGGCACCAGATAAAGCTGGAGATAGTCATCAACCCGTGCTTAAGATGACAATTACAATGTGTAATGAAGAAACTGATGGCACCCAAGTGTATCCATATGTATATGTACGGGTATGTATCCTATTCAGGTCTATCTTCATGGTACTCAGACGTATGAGATACTATTTGAAGCACATGATGGATTTACTATTTGATTGATAGGTGACAGATAATACCTGGCGACTAAACATTCACGAGCCTATCATTTGGGCTTCGTCTGAATTCTACAATAAGCTCCAGATGGATCGTCTCCCGAAAAGTTCTAGTGTCGCGCAAGTTGATCCTGAGATACATATAAAGTATTCTTACCTTCTATAGAATTTTACCATTTGGGGGATGAAGTTCGTAGTATTTGTGGCCATTTTGGCATGTAAAGCCAGCAAATCTAACTTAATTTTGTTTTTGATTTTCAGCCTCATAGATGTTTCAGAGGTAAGGCTGAAGGTCTCACTGGAAACAGCGCCAGCTCAGAGGCCTCATGGAATTCTGGGTGTTTGGAGTCCGATTTTGTCTGCTGTTGGAAATGCATTTAAAATTCAGGTAACTGATTTCTATGAAGTTACTCCCATATATGAAATGGAATAGTGAAGTACAATCGCTCTCTTGGCGTTACATCCTGCGCAGTCTAGTAATAGAACTAACTATTGGGATACGTGGTTCCATTTCATGGGAGATTAGCTGGCTATATATTGTGAGAACTGAAAACTAGTTGTAAATTAAGAACTGTTGAAGCATGGCTGATTTCAGCCATGTTCTTTTTGACTCCCAGCATGGGATTAGTAGCTCAGAATATCTTACGACATCAAAAAGAGTCTTTTTTTTTACTTTGATTGTCACGAGATTTTGTCATGGAATATTTACTGCTAAAAAAAGAGCGCGAGAATGTTGCTAATGATTCAAAAAAAAAAATCTGTGTTTAGGTCCATCTGAGGAGAGTAATGCACAGAGATCGGTTCATACGGAAAAGTTCAATACTTCCAGCCATTGGGAATCGTATATGGAGAGATCTGATCCACAATCCTTTACATTTGATTTTCTCAGTAGATGTTTTGGGTATGACTAGCTCAACATTGGCTTCTCTTAGTAGAGGATTTGCGGCGCTTTCAACTGATGGTCAATTCCTGCAACTGAGGGAAAGACAGGTACATATTTTTTTGCAACAAAATTAAGTTGATCACTTTTAGCAGTCTGCCTAAAGGAGGGCTGAAAAAATGGATCAGGTTTGGTCGAGGAGGATCACTGGTGTAGGTGATGCTTTTGTTCAAGGAACGGAAGCCCTAGCACAAGGTGTTGCCTTCGGAGTATCAGGAGTTGTTACGAAGCCGGTAGAGAGTGCCCGACAAAATGGTATCTTAGGGTTTGCCCATGGGGTAGGACGGGCTTTCCTAGGATTTTTCGTACAACCGATGAGTGGTGCATTAGATTTTTTCTCATTGACCGTTGATGGAATTGGAGCAAGTTGCACCCGATGTTTGGAGGTTTTGAGCAACAGGACTGCGTTGGAGAGAATTAGAAATCCTCGTGCAGTTCATGCTGATGGTATACTCAGGGAATATGACGAGAGGGAAGCTATAGGCCAGGTACTGCCTCAGTTTCTTCTTATTGTCTATTAGTGAGACAGCATATTGAGAAAATGTGGAAGCTTTATTCTACGACCAAATCCAAAATTTAGTAACTACAAGTCGGCTATTCAAGCATGCAATATTTCAATATGATAGTTGTACATCTAAGTCTCCTGGGATATGGTTTAAATTGTATTGTTTATGTTACCAGAAAGATATTAACTTGCATTCTTCTAGTCATACTTGCCATTCATGCTCAAAACTTCTAAGCTGGTTCTGATATCTGTTTTTGCAGATGCTCCTGCACCTAGCAGAAGCAAGTCGGCATTTTGGCTGTACAGAGATATTCAGGGAACCCTCAAAATTCGCTTTATCTGATTGCTATGAAGAACATTTCCTTGTTCCATACAAACGCATTGTCATTGTGACAAACAAGAGGGTTGTGCTATTGCAGGTCAAATCCACTAGCATGCCCTTTCACCTGGAGATTTTTTCATTTATGTCTTAAAATTATTTTGTTTGCTGACTTGCTACTTTCCATTTTAGTGCTCTGATATGGATAAGATGGATAAGAAACCCAGCAAGATCATGTGGGATGTGCCTTGGGAGGAACTTATGGCGTTGGAATTGGCAAAGGCAGGTGGCCAAAGGCCCTCGCATCTCATACTGCATCTGAAGACCTTTCAGAAGTCAGAGAGCTTTGCTCAGGTTATTAAGTGCAGCGTGTCGGAAGAATCAGATGTACTAGAACCCCAAGCTGTTCGAATTTGTTCAGTAGTGCGAAAAATGTGGAAAGCATATCAGTCCAACATGAAAAATCATGTTCTCAAGGTTATTACTATTCCTAATCTCATCATAGGTGCTAGATTAATATGTGAATTAGTTGACTTGATTTTGAATGAAGGAAGATGCTTTGGTCTTCTGTGTTATAATAATACCGATGTGACCATATAGACATGTTTTACATTGGTTTATAACTCCACATAGCTTACTAATCGCTGTAACATGCATGTATAGAAGCTCGTGCCACTGCCTAATGGACTTTCTATCTTCTCGTCGCAGGTTCCTTCAAGCCAGAGACATGTGTATTTTGCTTGGAATGAGGCTGATGGGAGAGACTCGAAATCGTACAGCAACAAGGCTATTATAAAATCGAGAGAACTTTCTTCTTCCTCAAATTCTGTCTCGGATGATAGGAAGTTTGTCAAACATACTATCAATTTCTCAAAAATCTGGAGTAGTGAGCGAGAATCCAAAGGTCGATGTACTCTGTGCAAAAAGCAGGTAATTTTCAAATCTCTGCCATGGACCTCACATCTTTGTCATCAGTAGATATCAAAAAAAGAATCCTTATGGGACGAAACCTTAGGATTTCACCTAAAGATCAAACCGTTTCGAGGTTTGCTTACAATTATTTTCTTTCTTTTTTTGCTTTCAGGTTTCTGAAGATGGAGGAGTGTGCACTATATGGAGACCCAGTTGTCCAGAGGGGTAAGTATTATTTGCTGCGCTAATGATAATACTCTAGTTGCGCTGAATTGTTCTTGAAACTGAAGCAGTTTCGTTATTGTCTTTCTTTACCAGATTTGTGTCAGTAGGTGATGTAGCTCATGTTGGTAGCCATCCTCCAAATGTTGCTGCTGTTTACAATAACACCGAGGGAGTGTTTGCACTTCCAGTGGGTTATGACCTCGTAAGTATTCTCTCATCAATTAATTTCACTCGTTAATCCTTTGCATTTAACATAGTGAAAAAGTGCTAAACGAACCAATTGGCTTTCTTCTTCCTCAAGTTCTACCTCAGATGATAACATAATGTTATATTCACTTGTCAGGTGTGGAGGAACTGCTTAGATGATTACGTAAGTCCTGTGTCGATCTGGCATCCTCGGGCTCCTGAAGGATTCGTATCTCCTGGATGCGTTGCAGTTGCTAGTTTCAAGGAGCCAGAGCCCAACACAGTGTATTGCATGCCGACGTCTCTGGCTGAGCAGACGGAGTTTGAGGAACAGAAGGTTTGGTCGTCACCTGACTCGTATCCGTGGGCATGCCACATATACCAGGTCAGGAGTGACGCACTACACTTCATGGCTCTGAGGCAAACCAAAGAAGAGTCTGATTGGAGAGCCATTAGAGTTCGAGATGATTACAGATCCATGGAATCTGAATCTGCAAGGAACTTGCGTATAGAATGAATCTTTTCCACACATTTTCGTTTGCTTTTGGAAAGAAGATTATGCTTCTTGTAAAGATCTAGACTTTGCAAAACAGGGAGAGGTTTCTGTGTTTTTTTTTCCTTTTGGGGTTTTCGTCAAAGATAGCTTTTGCGTTGATCTGTTTAAAATTTGTGTGTATAACAGAGTTAGGCATTCTCGGAAGGATCTATCTGTACACTTTGCTCTTTGTTACAAAACCCAAATGTTTTTGAGTTTTTTTCTCAAAACATGAATGCTTCTCATCTTTTACATTCGAGTTTCTTTTAATAATAAGAAGAATCCTTTGTTTTTGCCAAGGAACACAGAAGATTTTTTCATCTCCTTTTTCACTTTGTTTTGCTAACTTTTTTTTTTGTTTCTTGAAAAATGCTTGAACCGATGATAGTAGTTGGTAGAGTTTGTTAAGAACATGGAAGGTAGTTATGGCAGGCGACTCTCTGAAGAAGAAGACACAAACAGGAAGTGAGCTTTATGTGGGTTTTGTCAGAGGTTGAAAGAGACTTCTCTGGTTAAAAAAGATGAAACATTCATCACGTTCCCAAATTAAAATATCAAATAACATATGTATTGATCATCTATCTTATTAAAACAGAAACATTGTGTTGGACCTAACATTTATTTTGTAAGTTTTTAAATTAGATACACATTTATACTTTATAGTTAAACCTACATTAAATCACTAATATTCTTTTCTTTATACTACTATCCATGTTTCCAAACAATATACTTATTTCTTTATACTACTATCAATGTTTCCAAACAATATATTTTTATACTACTATCAATGTTTCCAAACAATACAATAATTAATCTTAGTTATTTTATATCTATCATTTTCTTTTTAAAATTTTGTAGAAACGTTATAATTTCATAAATTGCAAAATAATGAACTTTAAAATTTGGATTATAAAACTACAAAATATGAAACTATTACAATTTAAATCCAATTAGATTACATATCGGTCATCCATCAGTTCAATCGGTTAGTCTCGGGTTTTAGTGATTTTTTTAATATGAATATTTTAAAAACCTAAATTGAATTGTCAGATCTCCGGATTAACCGGTATAATCACAATCGGGTTGAATTTAAAAACACTAATTTAAATGCAAAAATATTTTAAATATACACTCTTTAAAAATTACCAAAATATTTGTTAAGTTATTAGTGAAATTTTTCATCGTAAAATATTCCGCGCTTCCAAAGCGCGGATCAAAATCTAGTTTAGTCTTAAATAATCAACGGCCATGATTGTACAGTATATGTTCTTGATGTCTGATACATATAAATAAACATAGAGAGGAGAGACTACTAAACCAGTATGGTGTTAGGATGTTTATGGATCTCAATCAAGGTGGGTTACTCTTATCACCATCATCACCTAATAAGCAAGCATTGATTGTAATCTTTTTTCTTATTTGAATTTGAAATCCGAGATCCCCAAATAGTTTACACAAAAATTACTCAACCAAGAGTGCAAAAGGAACATTCTGGAAATCAAAAAGGACCTAACTCAAGAATGAGGAGGAGAAGCAGAGTCAGAACCTCCACCGCTGCTACGGAGTTCTTCGATCAAACCACCGAGCTCTTTTCTCGCCGATTCTCTACCGAACACGAATCCATACCTTTTAAGAGTTGTTAACACAAAAGACAGTGAGAACCCTAAATTGATGAAATGGGATAGAGGAGAAGCGAGAAATCAGAGTCTTAGATGAAAAAAATGGCTCACCAGCAAGAGACGGCCGAGAAAACGCCGGAGATTGCCACCGTTTGGATCAACGAGAACGATTTCTGCATCTTTTCTCTTCGTTTTTTGGGATTTTTTCCGGTCATGTTTTGACTAAAACGGACTTGAGAGACAGCGGGTGAGAATCGTCTTATGGGCCTGGGCCAATATTTGAGTTGGGCCCATTTAACTATGTGTTTTTTTTTTTTTGTGTAAAGCTCGGGTTATGATGTCCTAGGCTGTTGGCACTTGCTGCTGTAAGGATTTGCTGAACAGCAGATGCCTACACTTTTCTGTAAGAAGAAATCACTAGCTTGATTCTTATAACTTGTGATTTGTTTTCTTAGTTCTTATTCATTATACATTATCTTGGTTGGTTGATTATATCTGTTGAAACAAAATCTAGTAGGAAGAGGTGTCATTTTCACACGTTGTAAAACTAAGACAATGTTTTATTGCTTCTCTTTACATGGGTTACGCTTGTTACAAAGATCTTTTGTTAACACACATTGCTTACTCTTCAACAACCTATTTACAGCTTATAAACCACCAGCCTGCTCATAATAAAAGTAAACCTGCATTGCTTGCTCCATATCCAGATCTCTTATTTAATACTAATGAGATCTCGACATTGGTTCCAAGTGGTTCCACCTTCAAGACAAATCTCAAACGGAGATGCCAATTTTTGACTGCCATCTCCAGATGTCTCTGTTTTATCTCTCATGTCACCGAAGAAGTTCCAGGTGAGATTCATGACTGTGACTATGTCAAAAGCTTTGACACACGATCTCACAAGGGATCATCGCCGCCACTACTGTAATATGTTTGGGTTTGAACAGCCTTTGTTGCAGCAACTCTAGCCGAATTTGCTGCTCGGTTCGAAACCATCACTGCTCTGTTCACTCTCTCTTGCACTTTCACAACTTCATGTGCTTTCTCGGCTGCTTTCCTAGCTTGCTGTTGAATGAACAGAGAGAAAAGGGTAAGGATCAAAACCTAATGTAGGTACCAATCACACAATGAAAATTAAAACTAGTTATACAAATTGGTCTCTTAACTCCTCAAGAGATGAACAAAATTCAAAGTAACTAATTTTGTATGTACTAGTAGGAGTAAGATAAGCTCATAAGTTACCTGAACAGTAGCGAGAACCTTGGAATGACTGATGGAAAACGATGAACCATGACGGGTGGTCTGCTCGGTAGGACAGCTGAGGACACCGTCTTCCCAATGGCCTGCCTGCGTCTCACCGTTCCTGAATGTGTACATACCAAGACCCTGCCTTCTCCCCTCATGCCAGGCTCCTTCATACCGATGCCCGTTTCCAAACTGATACACTCCAAAACCATGCATCCTGTCTGCAAAATACTCCCCAGCGTATGTATCACCATTTCTGCAACAGAGGTATGGTTTCAAGTTAGCCAAGTATCACTAGAAAAGAGAAGACAATAATTAGTTGAATTATTTTAAGATCAATGGCTGCTCATGTCCGTAACAAAAAGCTAGAACCTTGATCCCCCCCCCCCAAGACATAATGTTTCAAAGATAAGAACTACTGTCACACGTAACTTGAACTGAAAGGCAGAATCTTAAAGGGTAATATCTAATGCACTTATCAATGGCAGTAATCGTCGCCAACAACAGAACGTATAAGCAGCCTAACAATCCATCAAGACCTCAAAATCGAATGCCATAAACTTCAGAACATTCCCACAAGCAACATAGACCTAACATAGCATCCTAAGTTAAAGCACAACTAATAAAGCCTTTAACTGAGAAAGTTCAGATTGGTAGCCAGAAACTTTCAGAAACCACATTAATTTCTATTCCACACTGGTTAATGGTCAACAGTTCACCCTTATACAGAAAGAAAGCTCCACCATTTCTACAAAAGTTAAACGACTCTGCAGTGTTCAAAACCAGACAAAGTTAAAACAAACGAAAAGCTGATGAGTTTTTTACCTGAAATGGTAATGACCAAGGCCATGTTTAACACCCCATTTAAACTCCCCAACAAACCGACTACCATCCTCAGAGGTAAACACACCACACCCATGGCTCTGTCCATTAGACCACTCACCAGCATACACATCCCCTGTATAAAACCTATACACCCCACCTCCATGCCTCATCCCTTGCCTGTACTGACCTCTGTACCTACTCCCTTTCGCCCACGTCTCCACTCCATACCCATCGTACTTCCCATCAACCCAGTCCCCTTCGTACTTCCCCTTCACCGAATAGTAATAAACCCCACTCCCCCAACACTTCCCTTTACGAAACTCTCCCTCGTACACATCCCCGGAGCTGTACTTCTGAACCCAACACCCTGAGTTCGTCTTCTTCTTCTTCTCGGGATTTGACCCGATTGACCAAACAACCTTAGAGGAAGAGGAGGAAGAGGAGGATCTAAGCTTGAGGGAGAGTAACCGAGCGATGAAGAGGCGAATCGAAGGTAAGTGAGGAAGAGCGAGGTTGAGAGAGATCGAGAGGACGAAGGAGAAGGCGACGATGGAGAAGACGAAGAGGAGGAGGAAGCGGACGCTGATCAAGAGGAAGAAGAGGTAGAGAGGAGGGACGGAGAGGAGGAGGAGGAACCGGAGGTGGAAACGTATCAATCGGACTCGGAGGACTTGCCGGAGAAGAAGCTTCTGATTTGTCCTCGCGGAGGAGGGGAGAGACGAAGAGAGGAACGACAGAACCGAGCCCAGGCTCCCGCGGCGGAGATCGGAGGGATGATGCGGAGACGATGAATCTGGGATCTCGACGGTCAGATGGTGTTTGGGATCGGAATCGGAGGAAGGTGGACAAGCGGCGGATTCTTTTCCGATGAACCGCCGTTCTGGTACAGATGAGTTCTTCAGATGCATTTACATATAGAAAGTTTGAGATTTTAGGGTTTTTAGCAAAATTAGGGTTTCTGTTGCTTTTTTTTTTGTTCTTCCTTTTTAAAACTGTGTTCCGAGGTGATAGAATTGGAAGGAAGGAGCTGAGTTTTGAAGCTAAGGTAAAGAGGTTTTTGTAAAGTTTAAGGCCCCTGTTTTGTGTTTTTATTTACTGTGATGCCATTGATCGTTAGGTTTTGTTTAATGTGATTAGTTAAATTCCTCACGTCATTAAATCATAGAGAAGCACGAGTAATTAAATGCGTTTAGCGATTTTTTATTCTTCAAACATTAATGCCGTACATGCAATTTATAATTCGGGTTGGTGAATTTTAAGTCGCTCCTGTCGATGTCAAAAAAAAAAAAAATCGCTCCTGTTAAAGACTATCTATCTTATTAAAACAGAAACATTCTGTTGGACCTAACATTTATTTTGTAAGTTTTTAAATTAAATACACCTTTATACTTTATAGTTAAACCTACATTAAATCACTAATGTTTCTTTCTTTCTACTACTATTCATGTTTCCAAACAATATACTTATACTATTATCAATGTTTCCAAACAATATATTTTTACTACTATTAGTGTTTCCAAACAATACAATAATTAATCTTATTTATTTTATATCTATCATTTTTTTAAAAAAATTTGTAGAAATGTCATATTTTATAAATTGCAAAATAATGAACTTAAAATTTGGATTATAGATTACAAATTATGAAACTATTACAATTTAAATCCAATTAGATTACATATCGGTCATCCATCAGTTCAATCGGTTATTTTCGGGTTTTACTGATTTTTTTAATATGAATATTTTAAAAATCTAAATTGAATTGCCAGATCTCCGGATTAACCGGTATAATCACAATCGGGTTGAATTTAAAAACACTGATTTAAATGCAAAAATATTTTAAATACACACTCTTTAAAAATTACCAAAATATTTGTTAAGTTATTAGTGTAATTTTTCATCGTAAAATATTCCGCGCTTCCAAAGCGCGGGTCAAAATCTAGTTTTAGGTTATAACTAGAGCTGGACCCGTCCGACCGGACGAGTACTTATTTTCATTTTTAATATAAATAAATATTATTTAAATATCTATCGGTTTATTTTTAAATATTTATCATATTTTCAACAATCAAATAGTTTATATGCTGTAAAAATAGTGATCCGTACCTGTTATTAAACATTTGACAAATTAATATTGACCTATTAATAGTTTGAGTAATACTTCTTGTAACATGAAATTGTTTGCCAAATGTAAAAAGAATTTAAATATTTTGATCAGATATGGATAATATGGTAAGATTTAGATACGTTAGAAAAAAAATATTTGGTTATAACATTAAACATTGTTTTACAAGTAATTCAAAGATATTTAAATTTAAGCATTAAATTTTATTGTTGAAAATAATTAATAACAACCAAAATGGTTAAACATTTATTTTAGAATTTTTTGAAAAATATATAATCTTAGGTGAGATTTAATTATATTAAAATAATATTCAGTTACAAATATTTCATCTTGTTCTATAAGTAGTTTAAATATATTTAAAATCTTAGAATATATAGATTTTATTGTTCAAAATAATTAATGGTAAATTAAACATATATTTTAGGAATATTCATAATATTGTTAAATATTGAATTTAAACTTGAATTTTGTTCAAAATAATTAATGGTATTGTTAACATCGATTTTAAATATGAATATTCCTAAAAATCAGCTCATTTATTTTAGGAAACATATTAAATACGAAAATTAAGCTGAAAGTAATTTAGGAAATTTTTTAATAAATAGGAAAAGACAATGATTACTTAAATATAGGTTCATTTAATTACTTCAGTGGCATGCAATTGTAAATAAAAGTGAAAACTAAGGGTTATTTTATATGGGTACTTCTCTTTTAATAATATAGATTGTGTCAATAACTTGTAAAAGTGGCAAGAAAAAAATGAAAATTCCTTCATTGTGGATGGGCTTTGTTGAATTGTGTGACTAATACAATGATTTTGACTTGTACGATTTTTACGTGTCTGCCATTAGCTTGACAAAAATGATCCTTCTAGTGTTTTTAATTATTCTAAATTATTGTGTTAACCAAATAAGTATAAAACAAAATCTATTAATAAACAGAAGTGCTCTTTATAATGCAATGATTTGACTAAAAATTTATTAGTGTGTTTATACCAGGAGATTCGAGATTTATGAACCATAGAAAACGTAAATTATGGAAAAAAAGTTAACAAAAAAAGTTATCATAAAATGATAAAATTATCGATTGTAAAATCATTTATGTAATATTTTTTGGTATTATACAAACATAACTAATCAGACGTTAAAAAAATCTATTAATAACAAAACTTGCAAGAATTATGTTGATAAAATTGATAGAATAGTAAATTTGGTTAACTTGGATTGTAGGGTCGTAAATGCAACTTTTTTTTGACAAAAACCAGGAGATTCGAGATTTATGAATCATAGAAAACGTAAATTATGAAAAAAAGTTAACAAAAAAAGTTACAAGAAAAAAAAAGTTATCATAAAATGATAGTTTAATGAACAATATTATTATAATTATAAAAAGGATCTTAAACATAATAATTTAACAACTAAACTGCAAATCATTACTCATAGACTCATCCCTAAACTAAAAAGGTCCAATAATGATTAAGATGGAATTTCAACTCCTTATAATTATAATCATTATATTGTGTTAAAATTAATATTTCTTCTATTTCTAAAAAAATTAATGTTTGAACTTTTATTTTTTTGTAAGAAAATATATCTTTTATATTTAACATGTAATTTAAAAAAATACTGCTTTCAAAAAAATTTGAAAAATACATGTAGTCAAATGCTATTGTTTTTAAATTATATTAAATAGCTAGTTACGTAAAATGATACATTTATAATCAATTTTAATATGTTTTATTAATATGTATAAAATATAAAATATGTAATTTTTAAAAAACACATAGAATATAAAAACTTACAATTAACAATGATACTTTGAAAACGAGAATAATCATCAATGATACAATCTAGTCAAAATATTAAACTTTGTGTCTTGTGTTATTTAGATTCAGCTTATTTGGTATGATAATTACGTTTTCTTCCAGTGCAAGTAAAGGAAGATTAGCAGCATGGGCAGCATTGTAATTTGTAAATAACAAGATAATAGAAGAAGATTTTTTTACCTTCTAAGACACATTGTGTCTTTAGATTTACTCCTTTAGACACTTCCCACTTGGGAAGTACATTATCCATGTCTAAAGTCATTCTTGTCCTCCATATTAACCACTCCACATTTCACTAACCGAATCCAAACTAACCATGGTTTCTATTATTTTATTCTTTTTTTATCTTTTGTCGGACAAACCCAAACATCACTTTACTCTCTGCTTCTCTCTATTTTCAAATCCGATACAATCCTCTTCTCCTCCAATCGCAAAATCTTAGCCCCCTTCTGCCCAGAAATCGACGAATCGACGAATGGCGAAGAAGAAATCTAAGACTAACCAGAAGGAGTCGAAGAAGAATGCTGGTGCTTCTCAGGAACCAGATCCGCTGCTTACTTCATCAGGTTATATCGGATTTTCGGAAACTGTAGCGTTCATCTTTTTTGATTATTTCTTCGATTTTTGTCTCAAAGTTTCTAGCTTTCTTATGTCTTTATCGGCTGTTTCAATCCCCATTGCGATTTCTGGAACTTATTAGGTTTTTTTTCTTTCAAATTTAGGGTTCATTTTTTAGTCGGGTTTGTTTCTGGGTTTGTTAGAGCCCGCTTTTCAGTTACAAAATTCTAGGATTTTTTCTCTTCCCACTTTTTGGAATTTGTCTGGGTTTCTCGAGTCCATGGGTTTTGTAGTTTTCTTATTCAAAGTTTTGATCTTTAGGGTCAAGAATTTGTGTCCCAAAAACAGATCCACATATACCAGTTCATGTCCATATCCACAATCAAATTTAACAGTTACTTTGATGTCCACATCCACAAACAAATAAGTTTTTACAATGTGTCTGTTTCATAACCAGATGTTTCCTTTAAATTTGAATCTCGAACAAGGGGAAGGACCTGGCTTTCTTAGACCTGAAGATGGCCATGGAAGAGGAAACGTGTAAGTTAATTTCTTAGCTTGTGTTACTCTATCAGCCCGTGTGGTCGATCTTGTTATTGTGCTTCGACTGTTTTCTATTACAGCTTATGAAATCAGTTCTTGTGTAAATTGTTTGCGTTTTCATCAATTCTTATATGTTTTTTGTTGTTTTAAGGTTTTCTATTGGGAGCCAGTTCAACAGCCAGCTCCATCGGCGTCACATCAGCCTACATCAATTTGTCCTAGAGTTCGAGAATACCAGAGAGGTAAAGCTTTAACTTTAGTAGATTCTTTTCTTTGTTTGTATTATAAGATTACCAAGAATCTGATTATGAGTATGTTTAAGCTCCGATAACAACACTGGTATTGAAACTTGTGTTGACTAATAATGTTTAGGTGCTGGTAAAACTACAACATGTACCAAGTATGCTTATTACCATCAGAAGAAACGCTACGAACCAGCTCAGTATGTGTGGATACTTTCATGGATGGTGCTATTGATCAGCTGAGACAGAATGCTACCAAAGCTAGGAATACGTCTTATCTTAGTAGTTGTCTTATCTTAGTATCAACTTTCAGGGATGAATGTGTCTTATCTTAGTATCAGCTTTCTTCTTGCATGTTTGTTAGACTTTTGGTGCTTTGTTTGCAAGATAATAGTAGTTTAGGTGCTGGAATGCGTATATAAATTGATGGAATTTCCTTTGTGACTATCAAGTCAGAGTACAACCATAAAATTCATGAAAGTTTTTGATTTAGGTTCGATGTTTTGGTTTAAAATTTTGGTTGCAGAAACCAAATAATTGTGTTGATCACCGGCCGTAATCTTGACCACAAATAACCGTCCACATATTACCGTCCACATGGACATATCTACATGAATATTAAGCATGCTTGTCCACAAATATCCATCCACACACACTTAATACGTAGCCTTGTTTAAATTTGAGTTTCAACACCATTTACGTGTACACAATTCCTCCATCCATATTTCCTTAGTAAGCAAAACTCTTCTCCACTCTATGTCTCCACTTCTTCGGTCCATGTTTTCTCTATCCACACTTTTTATGTCCACAAAATAATTATTTAACAAATTATAATTTTGTAAAATATCAATATATATATATATGGATGTCAAAACAAAGAGAAAAAAGTATACATTTTTATTTTGTATGTTATATATGTTACTATGTATTAGATAAGAAAATAATGAAGTAAAAAATAGGATGGGATAACTTCAAAAAAAATTACAATAACGTGAACCGTCGGATTGACCTTCTGATTTACGATTTTGTGGCCCTAAAAAATTACAAACACGTTTCCTCTTTATGTTTTGGTCCTCACAAGGTCCAACAAAAGAATAATAAAAACTAACTCAGCTCTTTCATCGTTTAACCAAAGGAGAGGGATAAAAGTGTCAAAACATAAGGGGGAGAGAAGGAGAAAGTGCCTGGCCAGCGGGAAATACCTAAATGTGATAAAAAAAAAGAAAATTGTGTCCCTTGAAGTAATCAACTCATAGAAGAAAGGTACTAATCTATGACCATGTGTCAGAAATGAAGCGGATATCTACAATGCCTCGAGATGATAGGAACGACACCGTTTGATACCGATCCAATGACTGGAGGGATAGGTTTAGCAACTTGGCTTTCTACTTTCTATATTCAGCTATCATCCAAAAGTGCATGTCTCTATCCTTTATTATGGGCTCCCAAACGCATCTCTCCAATGTAGATAACTGTTATCCATATTCAGACAGAGCCTGCAAGTAAATATAAAATCTAGATTTCTAGTGATTGGAAATAGAGCAAAACAAAACAACGAGACAAGATGAATAAATGGGGTAGTATACTAGTATATTCGGAACAAACAAGCAAATACAAGGTATGCTTTCAAAGCGAATGGGGTAGTATTGTAAGTCCGTAAAAAGTATCCCACTCAAACTTATTTAGAAGGCTTAAAAATTATGTTTTTTTTGTAGTAAAAATTATGTTGCTCAACGGTTTGTTTTCATAATTCATTTTGTAACACAAAATAATACACCTAAATGAACAAGTTGATAAAAGTTTTTCCTTGAACCAGAGCCTTGCTTAGGATTTTCGGTGCCATAGACCAAATAAAAATAATTTCTATAATTTACTTATTTAGTTATTTTACAGTAATATATATAATTAGTTTCTTGATAGAAAAATTTACCATATTAAACCCAAATGAAAAATTTGATCAAAGGCTTTTCTTGAAAAAGTAATTTAGTTTCAAGTTAAAACAATTTTTCAAAAGTGTATCTTATCAACAGATTATATGTAAAAGAATAGTATTTTGTAAACATGCCCCTTACCTTTTATGTAAAATAATCTACCTTTTATGATTCATTTGGTAGTTAAAATTTTGATTATAGTTTGAGTTTTTCGGTTTTTGGTTTAGTTCGCCTGATTAGGAACCGGTTAATATCCAAAATAATTTAGGATCCCATTTAGTTTCAGTTTGGTTCCTTTTTGGTTAATTCAAGTTAAAAGTCAAAAAATAAAAATATAAAAATTAAATATCAGTTTGATTTTTTGAATAAAATTTAGATAATTCGGATAATTTAAATGTTTAAGATAAAATATTCTGGTAATTTTTGGTATCGCGGTTTATGAGTAATATTTTAACATTATTTAGTTAATATTTATAATTATATAAATTATATTATAGAAATTTGATTATTTTTCGGTTTTTGTTTTTGTTTTGGTTTCAGTTCAGTTCCACTTCAATTTCAGTTCTTTGGTTCTAAATATATATAATTCACTTGAATATTTTATTTTATTTTCGGTTTGACTCAGCTCAGTTTCGTTTTAGTTTGTTTAGTGTTAATTTAGTTCTTTTATTCTATGGCTTCATCTTTATTTTTTGGACTGTTGATTATGATATAGGGCCGATAACAATAACGGTTCTAAGAGCATGTGCAATCGTGAGTCTGAACTGGCTCGATTTCCAATGTTAACTTTTATTTTTATTAGTTTTTCTCCATTTTGTCTAATTAAAAAAAAAACTAATCGTGGGCCCGCGACACAGTAACAAAATTCAGCTGAGATCAATCCTTAAGTTAGTACTAGATTTTGATCCGCGCTTTGAAAGCGCGGAATTTAATTTTTTGAAAATATAATTCTAATTTTTATTTTATGAAAACTATAGTGACATTTGAAAAAAAAAATATTTATCATTAAACTAAAAGAGATTTGAGATGAATATGTAAATGATGTTTGTAAAATATGTATATACATGAATGAATGATATGGAGAGTGGATATTTGATTATTCGAGTTCGGTTTGGTTTTCGAGATTTAAAATTTTAGCCCTATTCAGTATTTATAATTTTGGTTCAGGTTCGGTTCAGATTTTTGCGGGATTAGTTCGGTTTCGGATAATCCGTTTAAACTATTTTATAATTTTGAAATTCATATAGATTGTATTTTTTTTAATTCAAAAAGTAAAAATATTAAATACATAAACTTAACATAAAAATTGGTATGGCTTGAAATTTGTATAGAGAATCATTAGATATTTTAAGTATTTTTGATGTTTTGAGTATTGTATAACAATTTTAGATATTTACTTTTAACTATTATTACGTATTTTCAAATATTTTGGACAATTTCAAAATATCTTCTATTTTGAATTTTTTTGGATATTAATTCTTAAAGTAACTAATATATTTAAGAATATAAATAGAATTCATATGTATATATATATTCGGATACCTGAAATATTTCAGTATGGATGGGCTTTAGTTCTAGTTGTCTAAATATAACATTTTGAACTCATTCAGATATTAACCAGTTTTAGTTCGGATTCTATACTATTTTTTAAGATTGGATTTGTTTTTTTTTTTTGCCAAGCCCTAAAGACTGTAATAGAAATGATGCATAAAATAATATATATGTATATATATATTGTGAAATTTTAAAATAAAATGATTGCTTTAAATCATAAATATATAACTATTTTATCTATAACATTCAAGTATTTTTGGAAAAAATATATTGCACAAAAAACTTATTATACTATAGCTTGTTTTATTTCATATTTTATAATAGTATCTAAAATTTGATTAATATTTATTCATTCAAATGTTTTTATCTTATAGCAAAGATTATAATATAACGTGAAAATACTGTCAGATACTTTATTTCTTATTGTACTACTCGATTATTGTATTCCTTTTCTTAACGTAACTATTTTGTTTGATGTATAAATTAATCATAGGCAAAGCGTTTGTCTTTATTTTAAGAACAAACAGTAACTAAAAATCATATAAGTAAATTGAAAAATTTATGTCCAAATAAAAAAATTGTTATTCTTTTCAAAAAGAAAATTTTTGTTACTCGTACATAGAATAGATATGAATAAAGTCATATACACATGACATTTAGTTAGTTACGGAATTTAAAATTTATGATATATTGATATTTAGTTATTTAAAGAAAACAAATCAAGGATATTTTTTTCAAAAAAAAAATCTTCTCTTTTAATTATATTGTTTTCATGTGGAGTAGTTTTAGGAATTTTTTTGTTTTGTTTAAATAAATATAATTTTAAATTAATAAATAGTGGCAGTCCTGTAAATACTTTGAAAGATCATGGGTATCTTAAAAAAAGAGCTGCTGTTTTAATTGTATTGATTTTTGATTTTTCGGTTTCGATCCGGCACGGTAAGTAAAAAAATCAATATTTTAATTTTTTTTTTCAAGGATCAGGTCTACTACCCCGCGTTGTACATGCTCTAAGTAGCTATCTATGTCCGACATCCCTTGGTTTAAGTGCGAATAATAATAACAAAGATGATAACAACGAAAAAACAAGTTGATCTTGTGACTTGTATTAAAGTAATGAAATGTCATGGTCCTCCATACAGAGCCGGTCCTAGAAATGTGGAGGCTAGAATCCAAAAAAATAATGTGGCTACCTAGGTTCGAACTCATGACCTCACCATGCAAGGAAGAATGTGTTACCAAGTGTGCTAAAGAGACTTTTGACAAAAATGCGGCCGAATATTTAGTTAATAATTGACGGCCGGAAGCACGTGCTTGACCCGCTTGTGGTCAAGGCCGGCTCTGCCTCCATAGGTCTTATACATTGTGTTATGATATAACAAAAAATGAATCTTAACTGTTAGATAAACCATTTCTGTTAATGTTCACAGAATCATTTCGTTATCATCAATGTATATCTTATGTGATTTTTTGCATATCTTTATCATGTCTATATTATTAACTCACACATATAAGCACACTTGGAAGTTGGAACTGGCTGCTTGCACATATATATCAGTGGATTTTTCAACCCAAAAAGGATATTTGAAACGACAGCGTTTTGATTACTTCAGTATCGACGTAGAAGAGCAGGGGAAACTTCCGAAAGGAGCACAAGAGAACAAAAAAAATGAGATCACAATCTGCCAATGCCATGAAAGAAGTTCAAAAGGTTACAGTGAGGCAGCCGCGCGAGTTGACTTACCAACCATCTCTTCATCATCATTATTTGATATAAGATTCCTTCCTTCCTTGTCGTATTATTCAATCTCACACGGAACCTCACTTCTCCATCCTCTTCCCTTTCGCATCTCCGTCACAAAAGTCAACCAACAACCCTCTCGGACTCTACTTCCGGCCATGCCCCGTCGACTAAACGACGGAGATCATGGCCGTTTCACCTCAACCGCTCTCCTTTTCATCGGTCTGATCTCGTGTCTCATCGTCTACGCTGTCTTCTCTACTCTTCTCCGTCCCCAAGGACAAGATCACACACTCGATTCCGCCGTCCCGTCGCGAGATCACTCCCGCGTAGATGGCGGCGGGGGAGGGTGTTGCCGCGGAGTGGATAATCTTGAGCTGTGGGGTCCGGCGGTGAAGTGGGGGACGGATTTCAAGTTTAATTCGTCTGATGAATGTTGCAAGGCGTGTAAAGTTATGTGTAGCGGCGATGATGGGCCTTGCTTGTGTGATTCGTGGGTGTTCTGCGGGAGCAAAGAGGCTTGCGGGTCCAAGTTCGGAGAGGTGAGTCTGTGATCGAATCCAACTGTGCTTTGTTTACTTACTTGAGCGTTAAGTTGTGTAAGGAAGAAGAAACTAGGTGATTTTGACTCTAATAAGTTTAATGGGTTCTGTTTCTTTTAATGTGCAGTGTTGGTTGAAGAAGCAAAAAGATGTGTTGGTGCCTGATCGACAGCAAGGTGGAGAGAAAGTGATGTGGACTTCTGGGCTTATCTTCGGACAAGGCCAGGTAGTCTATATGTCATGTCTTAATAAAAACCACTCCACGAAGTTAATAACTCTCGGATTTACTGATTAGCTGCTTTGCTTCTGTTAGGGCATTGTTGGTTTTGAGACGGAACACGGTGTACTTCATGTCAAAGTATTTATCTTAGTTTTTAATGTCGTTTTACTTCAAGGGAATGTTCCAGACTTGACGCTGATGCTTAACTTTTTGTTGCAGCTTCACCCTGAGTGCGCTCCTCACTCAGTATACTACATTCTTAGCTTGTTAACTCTGCGCCACTGCGCTGGCTGCCAGTTTTATCGGGCAGAGAATCGAGGATCACATTGGGACTCACAAGGCAATCATATAAACAATGTAAGATACCTTTCACAAATTTGCCTGCTAAATATCAGTAATCATAACAGCTAGGATCGGTTCTCATACTACGAATATTGATTCTTGTGTTATGATGTCATCTATTTGGTTCATTTTCCGGTTTAACCTTATTTCTGCAAACTTTCTATGCTCTATACGAAAAGAGATTTTGCTTGTTATCAAAAGTAAGTCTCATCCTATCTCAATGTTCCTGCAGGCTCCCTATGGTCCACCATACGCCATAATTCAAGGAATACTCCAGCCCGAGGGAAACATGTTCACGCCTATCCCAACCGAGCATTGCCCGACTATAAGCCGTGGCTCTGTTGCGTGGGTCGGCTCAGGTCCAGAGTTCTTCATCAGTCTAGCAAACCACCACGAATGGAAGCAATCTTACACTGTTTTCGGCTCTGTTTTGCCTGAAGACATGGAGGTTGCTGAGAGGATTGCCGGTTTACCAACAAGAACCGATGTCTGGAACAGCGTTAATGTCTCTGTGCTGGAGAAACCAGTGTCGTTAACCGTACGGAGAATGAAATCTGGCCAAGAACAAGAAGAAACCGGTTCGTGAATAACCGGACAATCTTTTTCTTATTTGATTTGAAAGTTTAAAATATCTCCCCTTTTATTGTGCATAAAATAGAGAGACTACGGCAGAAAAAAGGCCCTAGAATTTCTTTGATTTTCTGGCCGTTTCTAAATGAAAATATATGGTTTACTTATTTTAACCTTTAATTTAATCAACTGAAGCGACTTAACCACCTTTAATAACTTAACCAGCCACCTCAATTCAATTGTTTGGTTAATTCTATAGTCTTACCAAAGCAATAATTTCGGTTAAACCTGAACCATAAATTATATTTACACAGCTCATTTCTAACACATCGGTCAATTGATACAACTCAAATTCATCATAAATCAAATTGTCTCATTATACTCAATATACTCCGGTTAGACATTACAAATCAAATTGTTTCAGAAATCAAGGATTTTATATGGTAAGTGGAATCATTCTGTTCTGTCATATGTGGAACCGAGATCAATGATCAAAGAGTATGAACCACAATGTACAAAAGCGAGATAAGAAACTAGACAGTGGGAAAAACTTTGAAGGTTTAAAAGCTCTAATCGAACGCACGCCTCAGATGTTTATTCATCCAGGAAGCACTCCTGATGAGTAGAAGTGCCAGATAGTACCCTTCACATCTAGAGAATCAGGCAGGAAGCAAAGCAGAAAGCAAGGCAGAAAAAGAACCTACTCCAGCCACATTATCTCCATCAGAACCAATACTTCCTCCTCCTCTGGTAAGAGTACCTCCTCCTCTAGTAACGTAACATTCTCCAGCAAACCCAGAACCAATACCTCCTCCTCCTCCTCCAGTAAGCACCTTCTCCAACAACACAACCAGCTCCTCCAGACCCATAATCCACCCATGAAGATCTTGTAAAAATCTTTTAAAACAGATTTGTTAGAAATTTTAAATAAATATATTTACATTTAAAATGAAAAGATATCAAAAGATATTATGATTAATTTATTTTAAAAATTCTATATATTATTATTAGTCTTAGTAGAATACATTTAGTAAAATTTTTAAGTGATGGTCCAATTTTAAAAATCACACATAAAAGAAGTCATGACTTCTGTTTTAATAGTTTAGACTAGATTTTGACCCGTCCTTAAAAGGGCGGGTGTATTTTTATTTTATATTTTTATAGAAATTTATTTTCCATATTTTGTGCGTTTTAATCTAATTTGTGTTTTATTTACATAATATTTATCTTAAATGATTTAAAATATGTTTTAATCAATACTATTAAAATAGTTTGACCAAATCTATACTAACACTCTTGATATCCGAATTTATTATCAAACAATTTCAATAATGTTTCTCATGATTAAGAATTTTCTTATTTTGTAGGTAAAAAAAAGATGTCGAGTGATATGCAAAACAAATCTAATGAAGCTCCTGCAATGATCGAACCACGTCAAGATTGCAAACACATTGTTGAGAGAACGGCAGTTTTGGTTTCCAAAAAAGGGTTGGAGATGGAGACGAGGATTAGGAACTGTAATTTGAGTAATAAAAAATTCAACTTCCTCAATAGCTCGGACCTTTGTCACGCTTTTTACCAGCAAAAAGCTTACTGAATACCGTGAGGCTCAAGAACCATTCCTTACCGAGTGTAAGGATCCTCCATCTAGTTTTTCTTTTGAGCATGAACCTCCTCACTGGATCAGTCTCAAGGAACGTGCTATTTTGTAGCTCACTGCGAAGTTTGTTATACGCTATGGTATGCCTTTTTTCCAGGCTTTGATGAACATAGCCACTACCAACCCTCAGTTAAGATTTATCGAGTTCAATGATCCTAGGTGCTATTATTTCACTCAGCTTGTTTCGTCTTATCCGAATAAGGCGGATGGTGCTTCTATTGAGACCCTTGTTAATGTTTTTCTCCAGCAGCTTCAGCTTCTACTGGATAAACAAGATGATGATGATGGATTGGATATGTCTATGAGTGATTTGGATGCTGTTGTGGGTTGTGTTGATCACATGGAGGATCAAGAGTCCCTTTAATGGGCCGCAACATCAGGAAGGAGAGCCAAAGAGACAATAGTTTGATGACTGTGTTCATCAAGGATCACCACTTCGATCATGTCTAAGCCGAACCAATCTTTGTCAATCTATGATGCTTTTGTTCTGTGTTACACCTCTCTCTTTTGTTGTTTTTATTTTAAATAATATAGTAAATTATTTTTGTGTATAAATGTTATATTCTAAAAATAAACGATAATGCAATACATCAAATATAGACTTGGTTTTCAAATATCAGTTGAAATTTCCATTGAATGATTTCCTATAAATTTTTGTCATCTGTCTTTACCATCTGTATAAAATAAGAAAATTTTAATTCAAAGTTTAAGCTACACAACTAAATACTATATAATTAATTCTAAATGTTATATTTGTTTATCTGTGAAGTGGCAGTAACATTGTGCTCTCGAAACAGTAACAACAAACCCTTGTTCCTCTCTACCCTTTAAACCAAACAAGTGAACTGGCTAACTCTGGAGTCTGGACCATCAGACAACTGTACTCATTAACACAGCAGAGTGAAGAGAAGTTATTCAGAGGCGATTCTTGTAGCAGCACAGTAACTGCAAGAACAAAGTGATGTAAGAAGAGTGTTACTGCATGAGTCTTCTCTAAGTTTTGAGTAATAATGTTTGCAAATACGTTTCAGGTCTTTTGCAAAGGCTTTATTATATTTGTGTTCTTTCTTTTTGAAACCCATTTGATAATGTTATTGATTGTGGTTCTGACAGAAGCAACCACTTTCCAAATAATTTCAATACCACTGTTTAATAAAACATCTCTTAACGCATACTTATTATGGCCTATAATTTAGCAGTTAGATATAAATTTATGGCTAGAGATGGTAGACAAAGTATGGAAGAAATTTAGCTAAGAAAAAAGTAACTTAACAGTTTGCAACTAGACAAAAGAAACAAACAGAAGTCAATGCCCGAACCATACACAAAGAGCATGGTGCGTTCTTGACTCAACCTCCCACTAAATATTTTACCATTTCAAACGTACACACACAAAAACTTCAAAAACAAAAACAGAACAAGAGAGTGAAAAGTGGAGACATATAACCAGAAGAGTAATGATTTTCTTACACTCTTTGCTGGCATTGAAGGCAAAGTAAGTGCTTAATAACTTTGCGTTTAATGGCGTCCTCACGCAGTTGAAGGACAACTCATGGCGGTTTTAATGTGGTGGACAGTGGAACTGATGAGGTTATTAACTGTTTCATTTGACTCATATTCAATTTCCCTGACTGCAAACTACTCACCATTATCTGAAACCCAACCGTTATCAGTGAACCACCACTTCCTCCTCCTTCAGCTTTAATTTCTGCAAGTTGATTATTCCTGTTTCCGTCTGGTAAAACAGCAAAACCAGAGGGTAAAATGGGGATGTAAGATGTATCTTGACCACTCATTGCCATGTTCAGTGCTGGTAGATCCACTGGAGTGTAGACCACAAGCGAGCCTGATGAATCTATGCAGCTTACTTGAAGAATCAGCATGTTGTTTTTGATGATGACATGATGCATTGAACCCCTAATGAAAAACAGATACAAATTTAACTATCAATAATCTCAAGAACCGATCATATGTGTAAAAGCAAACCACCACGAATGGAAGCAATCTTACACTGTTTTCGGCTCTGTTTTGCCTGAAGACATGGAGGTTGCTGAGAGGATTGCCGGTTTACCAACAAGAACCGATGTCTGGAACAGCGTTAATGTCTCTGTGCTGGAGAAACCAGTGTCGGTTCGTTAACCGTACGGAGAATGAAATCTGGCCAAGAACAGAAGAAACCGGTTCGTGAAGAACCGGGACAATCTCTGTGGAAGTTCCCTTGTCCAATGGTTTGACTAAGGGTTTAATTGCTTCTACATCCGGAGATCTGGGATTCAAACCCAGAAAAGACCAAATTATGCAAATCATGGAAAAAAATGTTACAAGAGATTTTCAGCTTGGTGCAAGACGTACCATAGAACATGGATCTCATAGGACGGTTCAGAATGGTGCATTCAGACGTATATTCTCACAGTTTAATAGATTTGTCGGCTGTAAAACCGTCTTTGTAATATTTTCATTACTGTAATATCATAATTAATCGATAATAATCGATTTCAGACGTTCAAAAAAAAATATTGTGCATAAAATAGAGAGACTACGGCAGAAAAAAGGCCCTAGAATTTCTTTGATTTTCTGGCCGTTTCTAAATGAAAATATATGGTTTACTTAAATTTCCAAAATCGAAAAACTACTAAACCGGATCCAACCAAACTAACTAATTCTCAAGTAAAAAATTGAATAAGCTAAGAGAAAACCAAATAAAACCAAACCGTTGGTATATACTGAACCGGTAAATAAAGTCTGTTATACGTATACGGCGGCGGTGGAGAAGGTGCGTCGGGTGCGCACACGTCATCACTCCGCGGCGCACTTTAGCACAACTCTCAAACCGGCCACCTCCTCTCCCAACTTTCCTAACCTACGCCTCTCTTCCGCCTCCTTTATCATCCTTACCTTAACCCACCGCTCTTTCTCCTAACCCTAATTTCTTCTTTCCCGCCGCCATGTCAACCCCCGATAACGAATCTCCCGTCGCCACCGCCACCGATCCTTCAACCGCCGTGACCGTCGCGACCACCGCGACCAGGAGAGTCCCTCCTCCGTGCTGGACCGACGAGGAGACCGCCGCGCTCGTCGACGCCTACAAAGACAAGTGGTTCGCCCTCTGCCGCGGGAACCTCCGCGCGGCCGACTGGGACGACGTCGCCGCGTCGCTGCCTACACTCGGAGGTCCGGCGAAAACGCCCATCCAGTGCCGGCACAAGATCGAGAAGCTCCGGAAACGTTACCGCGGCGAGAAGCAGCGGTGTCTCAACAAACCGCCAGGCAAGTTCTCTTCCTCGTGGGACTTGTTCCCTGTTCTGGACGCTATGGAGTTCGCGTCGGTGGCTTCCCCCGCCGCCGCCGAACCGTACGATCACGATGTGGATCACGAGGAGGACGAGGGGAACGGTGTGGGTGGATTTAGGGTTAGATCGAAGAGATCCTTGATGAGTACGCCACGAGAGGGGTTTGGGGTTAGATCTAGGGTTAAGAGTCAGATGAAAATGTACGGTGGTGGTTTTGATTCAGATCATGATTCAGGAGGTGGTTTTGGATTGAAAAGGAGATATAATGGACATCCTAAGGTTAATGCTGAGTTTGACGCTGATTCTGATGATGAGATCTTGTTAGCTCCCAAGACTACTAGGCTTAGGGGTTCTCATCACGGTGGCGCTGGGTTTCCGTTGAAGTCGTATGGTGATCGGAGTTTCGCTTCTCATGGGTTTAAATCCAAGAACTTCAGTAGCAATTATGATGACGAGTTTGATGATGAGAGGGAAGGATTGAAACCGAGGATCCACAACTCTAGGAGCTCTTCGCGAGTCAACGGTTATAGCTATCCACGTGTCTCCAACGGATATGGATCGTCTTCTAGGTTGAAGCAGGAGCCGATGAATGAGCCTGACCCGATTGATGAAGTTGTGTCCTCGGTGAAGATGTTGACGGAGATGTTTGTGAGGGTGGAGAAGTCGAAGATGGAGATGATGAGGGAGATGGAGAAGGCGAGGATGGAGATGGAGCTGAAGCATTGCCAGATGATGCTCGAGTCGCAGCAGCAGATAATAGGTGCGTTTATGGAAGCATTGAGTGAGAAAAAGAGCACAAACGCAAGGAGGACGGTGTCGTAGTTATTAACGGTCAAATAGCTTTTTGAGTGTAGTAATCCAAGTGTCCTCTTCGAGAAAGAACAAAAATGGCAGTAAAATTTTATGCCAGTAATGACACTTGAGGTTTTTAGTTGTTGCAATATTTTATAATTTGTTAAAAGATAACATTTCTGTTTGATCCTATGATAACAATGTCCTCTCTTTTCTTTTTTTTAACATTATGAAAACAATGTCTTTTTTTTTCCTTTAAATTTCGGTTTTATTCAAGAAAGATAAAAATTACAACTAAAAAAAAAATAACCCAGAGTATTAAAGAGCAAAACTAAAATAAGAGACCATCTATAGGAGTAAAAACAAGAAACCATGAGTCAAGGAAAGAGGCTGAACCAAGTGGAGAGTAGTGAGACTTCTGTTGGTCAGTTTCGTTGTAACCGGGAGAGGATAGAGAGCTTAGCTCGGATAATTAGTTTGATCTCCGCCACTAAAGAAGAGACTGGACGAGTAGCATTCGAGTGAATTCTCACGTTCCTCTCCTTCCATTTGTTTGATAACAATGTCTTTTGAACGAAAGTTTGAGATCAAATCTGAAATTTTATAACGCCAGCCGCACTTGTCGCAGTGCGGTCTAAAAGGATAGATATATGTCATGTTTTAAAACTATAACTAGGTGTTTTTTTGTAACTTAACTATAACTAGGTGTTTGTAAACTATAACTAGGTGTTTGTCCTTGATTTCGTTGAGATTGATATTACATGAAGAAATATGTATGCTATTTACAATATTATAACTATTGAATAATAGTTACAATTATTAAAGTTTAACTTTTACTTTTTAGAAGAGCCGTGAAATTTAAGATAATTTAATAATATAAATCTAGGTCACTAATTTTTTTTACATGAAATCAATATTATAATTGGTTCAGATAATTGATTGTACAATTAGCTTTCATTTTATTTTAATTGGTGAAAAGTGTAAATATTAATTTTCACAGGAAAAATAAGAAAATAATTTTTTATTTGTAACTCTAAGATGAGGATCATATATTTTTGTAACTCTAGCATCAAATTTGGTGATTTGTTTAACTTATGTTTTTTTCATTTGTTTGATTATTTTAAATATATTTTAAATTTAACAAACATTTAATTGTTCTTTTATGTGTGTTTTTAAAATATTTTTCAAAAACAAAAGTTTTGGTTATGATTAAAAATAATAAAAAATTATTTCAGATTTATTAAAATCCAAAACTGCAAATAATTGATTGTAGAATAACTTTTCATTTTGGGATTTCATTTTACCACTGATAAAAAAATCTAAAATCATCTATATTATTAAAACTGTAGTACACAATTGTAATGTTTGGATACAGAGATAGTATTAAAAGGGATATTTGTTTGGAAACAGGATTAGTTTAATTTTTTTTTTTTAAAATCGCCTGGCCCATTACTTCTTAAACCTAAATTGTCACCTCCCTATATAACATCCCTTTCGTCTACACCTCATAGTAAAGAAAACACTACTATGGCTTTGGTTCCCTCATCTAGCGAAATCACTTTTTTGAACAATATCAAACCATACAAGAATACTTGAAAGGTTGAAGTGAAAGTTCTTCATTCCTGGACACAACCACCCCCAAAAGGTTCTGGAGATGACACTTTCGAGTTTATACTTGAAGATAAGATGGTATGTTTTCATTATAAGTGAATAGTCTGTGATGCATAGTTTCGACTATAAACTAATATAGATGTTTTCATTTTAACCTATTCGTTTTCATTATTTTTTTTTTTGCCTAAGACTAAACCAATATTTTTTATTGTAGGGAGTTCAGATCCATTGTACCTGTAAGAAAGTCTTCCTTGCTCGTGTAAAAAAATTGCAGATTGGTCAATGGAGGATCCTCCAGAATTTCTTGGTTTGCCAAGCCGTCGGGATATACAGACCAACCAGCCATAAATTCAAGATATGCATCACAGACTATTCCATTGTCACCAATTCTTCTTTTACTACCTGCGAGGTATCAATTGTGTTATTTAATAACTTCAATAATAGAAGAATGAGATTTGTTTATACAATAAAGTTTTTTCCTTTAATAGGTTGGTTTGATTGATCAAAATAATGAGAGTTCATCTGAAGCTGTTTCAACACGTTTCTGTAAACGTAAGGAAGGAGATAGTGATATTAATGACATGAATCACACATCCAAGAAGTTATGTGCTAAGAACATCAAAATGGAGAAAACAGAGGACTATTAGTGATGTCGTGTTATGCTGAGTTTGCTTTTGTTTTGGTTTTTTTCATGTTGGTTATTTAGAATTTCCAGTTTTTTTTTTAATTTTACATTGTTCTTCAGTACTTTTTCTTTAATGAGTTTTTTAATCAATAAAATATATTGATTAACGATTCCTATATATTTACAATAGTATTGATTTATTAATATTACTGATGTATCGACATTTGTATATTATCTTGACTTAAATTTAAAATTACATCCCTTCTTATTTAGTTACTATAATCTGCAACAACCTAAATATCAATATTTATAAACCTCGATTTCATAATATTTTAAAAATAGACAAATTAAGTTCAAATATTAAAACCCCAGAATATACCTTAATTTATAGATATCTTCATATAAATGGTGGAAAATATTAAGATGGGATTCTCAAAAAATCTTATGGTTACCATAGTTTGCATCGACAGTTATAAGCAAATAAGTAAACCTCGATTTCATTATATTTTAAAAATAGACAAATTAAGTTCCAATATTTAAACCCCAAATATACCTTAATTTATAGATATCTTCATATAAATGGTGGAAATTATTAAGATGGGATTATCAAAAAATCTTATGGTTACCATAGTTTGCGTGGACAGTTATAAGCAAAGGCATAAAATATCGACCACCTTCCTATATTTTTGAAAAGATTTGATAATTAATATTCTTATCTAATCATTTACTACTAACCTTTCTTTCCACGTTTCTTTTTCTCCAAGTTCAATATCTTTTGACTCAATTATCTTGCCTCATCATTGCTGTCGGATCCAAATCAAATTAGTTACCATAATCTGCGTGAATATATCACAAAACTTATGAATAGAAAGAATTTAATAAAAGCAGACAATATAGAAGGAAAATCTTAACTAATTCACGATTCCAGTCACTTTCTTTCCACGCAACTTGGTTACCAAGATGCATATCTTTTTTCCCAACTTAATTTGTTACCATAATCTGCGTCAATATATAACAAAATTTATAAACTACTCCAATAGTAATTACAAAATATATCAATTAGTTAAAATATCTAAAGCAGAGAATATTCCCAAATGATCTCACCACGCCATAACTTCTTTTAACCTAATTATTCAATCATCTATATATACCAAATCAAATATGTTCCTAACATCGACACAGAACTCACAAAAGAAAAATGTCTGCGAGTAGAAAAATAGTTTTGGTCAAAGATCTCAAGCCTTACAAAGAAGAATGGCGAGTTCGTCTGAAGCTTCTTCATTCGTGGAAAACAAAGACTACCTATGGAGGAGAATCTCTTGAGTTAATATTCGCAGATGAAACGGTAAATGAAAATATTTTCTATAAACTATTATTAGTTTGATGTCAAATTACAATGGTTAAATCAATCTAATACTACGTTTTTTGCAGGGTCAAAAAATTCATGCATCATGCAAACGAAATCTGATGTATCGTGTTCAACGCGATTTACAGATAGGAGAATGGAAAGAGGTCGAGAACTTTAAGATATCTGCTGAAGGAGGTCAATATAGACCATCCAAATTTCAATACAAAATCACCATCATTGGAGATACCGTGATCAGACGTACTGATTACCGTAATGAGAATAACTTCCTATCTCTGTCAAGTTACGAGGATATTGGAAACGGAAAGTGCGAAGCTTTTTTTCTAATTGGTATGTACACAAAACGATTCTCCTATTGCTATTTGGTAACACTTTATACTTACGTAATTTTATTCTCTGACTTAAACAGATGTTATGGGTCAATTGGTCGATCTTGGAGAAGTGAGAATGTGTCAATTAACAACCGGGGAGAACAGAAAGAGAGTGCAGTTTCGTTTGCGTGATACAAAGTATATAATTTATTTTCTTTGCATTGTTTTGAGATGTTTCTGATGTGTCCTATAATATTTGACTGTTTATATATGCATATATAGTGGGAATGAACTTGCATGTTGCTTATGGGGATCCTACGCTGATCAAATAGAATCGCATATGGAGGAATCAACAGATGAAACTGTAATCTGCTTGATACGCTTTGCAAAAATCAATAACTTCAGAGGTAGACACATTCTTATTTAAATTTTGACCTTAAACTTATCACTGTCTCTATATTTTTACTAATCCTTGCATAACTTTTGAATTATAGGTGAAGTGCAGATCACCAATGCTTTTGATACATCACTTTTGATGCTTAACCCATCCATTGAGGAAGCAATTGAGTTCAGACAGAAGTGAGTTTTTTAAGGATATAGTTGTCATTATTTTTAATATTAGAAGCTAACAGAGAATATGTTCATTTTAAGGTTGACCGAAAGTGATGCTCTTCCCTTAGCTCTTTTGGCTAAAAGTGATGAAAATAAGTTAATGGCACCAGTTGTTGATGATTGGAATGAGGTCGACATTAAATCAATTTCTGAGATATGTCTTGCTGTTGAGGTAACTTAACAAAAAGAAAATATTTTTATTTAGATTATGAAAGTCCTATTATTATATGTTTATAGAAACTTTTTTGTTTAACCATTAAGGCCGAGCCCTGCAAAATTGTGTGTACAATTGAAGCCATAGACACAGATTGGGGTTGGTTCTATTTTGGATGTGTGAGGCATAACCGACGTACCACTAGGGTTGGTAGAAATGGCCATCAAAAGTTGCTTGAAACTGATAAGCCACAGTTCTATTGTGATGTGTGTCGTGCAAACATCACTAATATCGCACCCAAGTAATAAAAGACCTTTGCTTTGTCTACTATATTAATATTATACATATTATTATTTGAACTTATTGTATAATTACGTTTTGCTTGATACTTATTGTATTATTTTTTCTCTTTGCAGGTATAAGCTTCATGTCTTAGTGAAAGATGACACTGGGTCATGCCGTTTAATGTTACTGGACAGTGTGGCTAGAACTATTATTGGTGATAAAGCTGTTGAACTTTGGGATGGGTCATATGCTGAGGTAATTTTTGACCAGTACTAATATTAAAAAAGATAATTTATTTTAAAAGAGTTTTAATAATATAGATAGATGTTTTTCATTTACAGATTGAAGACCCAGATATTATTCCTATTCAAATCCAAAATTTGGTTGGAAAATCTTTTCAGCTTTGGTATTTCAATCAAAAGTGATAATGTAACCAGTGGATCAGATACCTTTAAGGTCTCTGAGGTCTGGTCTGGAGATCACATTCAAAGGATAGAATCCCTCTCAGAACCAGTGTCTCTGATTGAGACCATTTCAGATACTCTTTCAACTGGAGAGGTTTGGAGAATGTTATATTATAACCTCATTAATATCTGTATATGTATATTCGGTGTCTGATGAGTTTTTTATTAGGTTTGTTTGATTGATCATAACAAAGAGAGTTCATCAGATGTCTCAACACTTTTCTCTAAGCGTAAGGATGGAGATGCTGAGCTTAATGACAAGAATTCGACATCTAAGAAGCTTTGTGTTAAGAAAATGAAGATGGAGAAGTAAAAGGAAGATTAATTTTGTGAGGAATACCTTGGCGAGTTGTTTCTTTTGGTTTTTTTTTTAAATGGTTTTTGGATTATTTGTGTGATTTCTGCATTGCTATTTTTTAGTACTTTTCTTATTTCAGTTATTTTGATTCAATAAACTTTGATTTTACCACAAAACGTGTCAACAAATACTTTTCTTTGTTGAGCTATCGGGATGAACTCTAGATTGACTTATTGAAAACTCGAAACTAACTTCTATCTAACCAGCAACTTAGCTTATGACACTCTATAATTAACCTAAACTCAAAATCGTTATAAAATCAAAGGTGAGGTTCCAAAATACCTGTTTATGCCTTCAGTAAAACAATATTCTCGCGTGTCACCAACATCCATTTGGCTCTCTCTTCGAACTTCCATTACAAATGATTCTATAAACAAATTATATAAGAATAGTGAATAAGTATCTTTTGAACATATATAATATTTAAAAAAATTAAAAATATAATGTTAAATCGATGTATAATTAAGATTCTCAGAAAATATATTCTGTTACCATAAAATAAACTATAAAGAATTAACTAACAACTATCTTTGTGCTAAAAATGGAATATTTAAGATCTTCAAAATATATTAGAAATCCTCATTTCAAATAACAATCACGACATACTAAGGGTTTTGTTTTACACAAGCTACAAATTATGAAGAGAAAAAGAGAGATGTCGAAAGATAAAACTAAGCTGCAACAAAAATCGATTTCAAGCATGAAGAACATAAGCCAAAGGAATGTCCACTCATCTGTTGCTATCTCTTCTGTTTTTAAAAGGATTTTTCATGGTCTGGATCCTAAACCAGTTTCTGAGTACAATAATGTGATTGAAGCACTTACTACCAAGACACCAACAACCCCAAAAAGCAAACGCAGATGTGTCAAAGGTAAATATTTTGATAAAAACAAGTTTTTCATCTTAAAAATTCTATATTTTCGCTATTCAATTTGTTTCTGAATCTTGGTTGCAGGGGTTAATTTCCTGTCAAACAATGATGAAAATACTCCTCTGCAAAGAAGCTGTTTGACATCTTTATCAGGTTAGAGACACAATATGTAAATAAAAAGAGGATTGGATGTATTCTTATCTTATAAAAACTCCATATTACTATTCTATCTAATTTTTTTTTCATTGTGTAGCGAGAGATAAAACCTCAGCAGAGAAACACCCAATGAGCAACCCAAATCACTGTCTACAGAGAAATAAGAAAAGACCAGCTATGACTGACATTACTAATATAGATCAAACACATTTCACCCAAGAAGGTCTGTGTACAAGCACACCAAAAACTCCAAGTAACAAACGTAGATGTGTTCTTGGTAAGGCTATTTTGGCATTAAAACTTGCATATTTCCATATGAACAAATATAAAACACAGGATGGTTGCAGGTGTGTCAGTTGAGTCAAACCAATCTAAAAAAACTACAGAGCAGAGAAGTTGTTTTACTACCATATCATGTAAGAATATAGATATGTATATTCTTACATTTTAGCTTTTCAAAGAAAAAGATGTTGTTGGTTATATTGGTTCTGATATTTTTTTTTTGGTAGCTAAAGATGTGAGGTCAACAGAAGCTTATACCAGACATTTTCCAAACAAGAGGAAGCAACGACATAACAAAAATTCAGTTGAAGATGTGATCACCAGTATAGATTTTAATCTCGAAAATGATCTTGAAAAAACCTCATCAAAAACGTCTGGTAAGCTTCACAATGATGACGTTGAAGGTGATGAAGAAGAAATGAATGATTACGATCTTGATTACGAAGGTGATTAGTGTATATATATTTTAGATAATTCTTTTTCTTACAGATTAACTTTTCTATGTCTGATCTGACCTATTTTCATGGTACAGGAATAATTGAAGAAATTGATGCTGACTTAGAGTTTGATGTTAGCTCAATAGAAAGTACAGACTCTGAAAATGATGATTCCGACTTAGATGTGTCCAACGTGAATATAACAAATCAGTGTAGGAATTACACGAAGCGAAAAACAAAACCTCTTAAAAAGAGTTCTATGTCTAAATCCAGAGGTATATGAGATATTCAAAATTTATGTTTTTCATTATGTTTGTATTTGTTATATTGATAAAAGTACATTTCTCTTTTTTTTAGTTGGAACAGACTATGTAGATGAGGGTGATCCATCATGTACATGTTCCCATTGTGGTGCTATTATGTGGTATGGAGAACGGATTAACAGGCGTAGAAATACACATACTCCTTCTTTTACTCTATGTTGTGGGCAAGGTCAGGTTGTGCTGCCCCTTCTAAAAGAACCACCAGAACCACTGAAGAAATTGATGATGGGTGATGACAAGCTAAGCAAACATTTTCAGAAAAATTTGAGACCTTATAATATGGTTTTCTCATTTACTTCACTTGGAGGTAAAGTTGAAAGATCTGTGAAGAAAGGGGTTGGTCCAGATATGTTTCAGTTGCACGGAGAAAATTACCATCTACTTGGAAGTTTGAGACCGGAAGATGGTAATAATGCTAAATTTGGACAGCTATACATAGCTGACACTGAAAATGAAGTGAAAAACAGAAGCAACTGTTTGAGGTAACCAAATTTGCTTTGACCTGTATTTTTACATATTCGATTTAAAAAATTTAAATGTTCTAAGTTTGCTGTGTTTTCTTTATTTTACAGCAAGAGTAGCTTGAGTGGACAAGTTAAAAAAAGTGATACTTTGAAGGAAGAAATCATCGAGGTTTTGATGAAAATGTTGAATGAAGTGAATCCCTATGTTAAGCAGTTTAGGTCTGCCAGAGAACGATTTGATACAAATCCTGATGATGCGTTTCACATGAGGATTATTAGTGATAGGCTCAGCGATGGAAGAACCTATAACACACCTACGGCATCTGAAGTGGCTGCACTAATTCCTGGAGATTTTAATATGGATATGGATAAAAGAGATATAGTGCTCCAGCGACACTCAGGAAAGCTTTTTAGAATTAATGAAATTCATGCTTCCTATCTAGCACTTCAATATCCTCTATTGTTCACATATGGAGAAGATGGTTTCAGGTTTGGCATTAAGAAAGGTGTTACTGAAGCTACCAAAAAACAGAAGAAAGCTACAATTAGTATGAGGCAATTCTTTGCATACCGTCTTCACGAACGCAAGAATGAGTCGGGACATCTCCTTCATGCTAGACGTCTATTTCAGCAGTTCTTGGTAGATTCATACACCACTATAGAGTCTAATCGTCTACGCTATCTTAAGTTGAATCAGAAGTCTTTGTGGTCTGACAGTTTTGACTCTATGAAAGAGTCAGAAACTGCTGGTAAGACTAATATGAATGAACAAGGAACAGAATTTGTTTTGCCAGCTTCATTCACTGGTGGTCCTCGATACATGAAGAACAATTATTTGGATGCTATGACCATTTGTAAGCATTTCGGATTTCCTGATCTTTTCATCACCTTTACATGCAATCCTAAATGGCCAGAGCTCACCAGATTCCTTAAGGCTAGAAAGTTGTTGCCAGAAGACAGACCCGAAGTTCTTTGTAGGATATTCAAAATGAAACTTGAATCGTTGATGGATGATTTAACAAAAAAAACACATTCTTGGGAAGACAGTCTCATGTAAGTTTCAGTTTCTATATCTAATCTATCACTTATTTAATTTTTAATATTTACTAATAATTTTTTTTTACAGCAATATTTACTAATAATTTTTTTTTACAGCAATGTACACAATAGAGTTTCAGAAACGTGGTCTACCTCATGCACACATACTGCTGTTCATGCATCCCAACTACAAGCTTCCAACCACAGATGATATAGACAAGATTATCTCTGCGGAAATCCCTAATAAATCAACAGAGCCTGATCTCTATAATGTTGTTAAAGATATGATGATGCATGGACTATGTGGAGCTGCGAATATGAATTCTCCATGCATTGAGAATGGATTATGCTCTAAGGGTTATCCTAAACCATATGCTGAAAGGACCACCATTAATAGAGATGGGTTTCCGGTATATAGAAGGCTTGAGCAAGAGGAAAACTATGTCGAGAAGAGTGGAATGAAATGTGATAATCAATGGGTTATTCCTTACAATAAGGAACTCTCTCTTCGTTACCGAGCTCACATTAATGTTGAATGGTGCAACCAAGCCGGCTCAATTAAATACTTATTTAAGTATATTAATAAAGGTCAAGATCGTGTTACGGTTGCTGTGGAACCTCCTGACCATGTTGTTATGAACCAAATGGGAAGTGTGGACGGTAGTGTGGAGAAAAAAAAGGATGAATTCAAAGATTTCTTTGATTGCAGGTAATAAAAAAATGTTATTTGTTTCATTTCATTTCGTCAAACCTTATTCAATATATATATGGCGTTTTTTAACATATTTTTTTCTTTGTTTTAGATATGTTTCTGCCTGTGAAGGTGGCTGGAGAACTTTCAGTTTTCCAATTCATTATCGATCTACTGCAGTGGAGAAGCTTAGTTTTCATCTGCCTGGAAAACAACATGTCATATTTAGAGGTAAAGATAAGATGGAGGCAGTGCTTAGTCGTAAGCTCATTGAGAATACAATGTTCTTAGCATGGTTTGAGTTGAATAAGATCGATTCACTTGCTAAAACCCTCACATATGCCAAGATACCAAACTTCTTTACTTACGATAAGAGTAAGAAGAAATTTCACAGAAGGAAAAGGGGATTTGCTCTTGGCAGGATTAACTATGCCCCACGTAAACAGGAAGATCCATATTATCTCCGGGTATTGGTGAACATTGTAAGAGGTCCTACATGTTATGAGGATATAAAAACTTTTGAAGATGTTCTTTATGAAAGTTACAAAAAAACATGTGCTGCACGTGGCTTATTAGATGATGATCACGAGTACATTGATGATCTGTTGAGGAGAAGTTATGATAGCTCTGCAAGTGATTTACGGCAGTGTTTTGCTATGATGCTTAATAATGACAGTTTATCATCACCGGAGAATGTTTGGGAACACATATGGGAGTGTCTATCTGAAGATATTGAATTTAACCGGAGAATATATTTCAATCGACCAGGTAAATCTTTACTGTTACTAACTATTTAAAAATTTATATTCATATATATGTGGACATATTTCTATCATGAGTTGTTTGTGTTGTTAAAATCAGTTTCTGTTTTTATTTTTCTAGGACTTGTGTTGAGTGATGAGGAGAAGAAAAACTATGCTTTACAAGAGATTGAAAAGCTTTTGAAGCACAATGGAGATTCACTTGAGAGATTTACTAATATGCCAAAGGTTCCACAATCAAGTTCTAGCGATTCAAATGTTCTTATACTAGATGAGCGTAGTTATTCACGCGAAGCATTGTTGGAAACCCTTGAAAGAGATGTCCCAAAGATGACAGATCAACAAAGGAGAATATTTGATGAGATTCTTGATGCTGTCACTAAAAGAATAGGAGGGACGTTTTTTGTCTATGGATTTGGTGGGACTGGTAAAACTTTCCTTTGGAATTTACTATCAGCAGCAATTAGATCCAAAGGAGATATTGTTCTTAATGTTGCATCGAGTGGAATCGCTTCTTTGTTGTTACCCGGTGGTAGGACTGCTCATTCAAGATTTGGGATACCTCTTAATCCCGATGAGTTTTCAACGTGTGTTATAGCTCATGGAACAGATCAAGCTAATCTAATAAAAGAAGCATCGCTGATTATATGGGATGAAGCACCTAGGATGAACAAGCATTGTTTCGAAGCTTTGGATAGAAGTCTGACTGATATTGTTGGGAAACACAGAAACAAGCCTTTTGGTGGAAAAGTTGTTGTTTTTGGAGGGGATTTTAAGCAGATTCTACCAGTAATAAATGGAGGTGGTCGGGCAGACATTGTTATGGCAACATTGAATTCTTCTTATCTATGGGAGCACTGTAAAGTTCTTAAACTCACAAAGAATATGCGGTTGTTATCTGGTTGTTTGACAACAACTGAGGCAAAGGATCTTAAGGACTTCTCAGATTGGATATTAAAATTGGGGGAAGGCAAACTCGGAGAGCCTAATGATGGCGAAGCTGAGATTGAAATCTCTTCTGAGTTTTTGATTACCAACTCTGAAGATCCTATAGAAGCTATCAGTAAAGCTGTTTATGGTGATTACGTATCCTTACAAGAAAACAAAGAGCCCAAATTCTTCCAGGAAAGAGCTATTCTATGTCCTACCAATGAAGATGTGAATATGGTCAACGATTTCATGTTGGATAAGCTTGATGGTAATTTTACATTTTTGCAAGCGATTTAAATCTGTAGCAGACTTATATTACTATGTGTGTACTAATGAAGTGTTCAATTAATTTGCAGGTGAAGAGAAAATATATACCAGTGCAGATAGTATTGACCCTATTGATAAAATTTCATTGAATGATGAAGCTCTAGGTCCTGATTTTCTCAACAAAATCAAGGTTTCTGGTTTACCAAACCATAGTCTTAGGCTGAAGGTTGGATGTCCTGTTATGGTTCTAAGAAACATCAATCCTGCAGCTGGCTTGATGAATGGAACAAGACTACAGATCACTGCACTTATGGATTTTATGGTTAAAGCTAAGATCATTACTGGAGAGAAGGTCGGGAAAACAGTGTATATTCCTAGATTGTTGATAACTCCATCAGACACCAGATTGCCTTTTAAAATGCGCAGAAGACAATTGCCTCTGGCTGTGGCTTTCGCAATCACGATTAATAAAAGTCAAGGGCAATCACTATCTCAAGTTGGTCTATTTCTACCTAGGCCTGTATTTTCACATGGACAACTATACGTGGCTGTTTCAAGGGTCACATCAAAGAAAGGACTGAAAATTCTGATTGTCGACAAAGATGGTAAAGCTAAAAAAATAACTACTAATGTTGTTTTCAAAAACGTTTTTAATAACCTGCAAGAGGATGAGTGATAAGGTATTGTCGATTTATGATATCTTCTTTTTCTATTGTTGTACATATTAAAAACTATTATTAACCCGCTGTGCTCTTTCTTGGCTTGCAGGTTCAAATGATGCTTTGAGAATCGTGGGGGTTGAAGTTCTAATTCTTTCATATTTTAAAGGTAACTATTTGTTCTTAATGAGACTGTCTTACTTTTGCCACCCACAAATCGATTTTGTATTAATATTTTTTTTGTTGTTTTCATTATTCAGAGAAGTATGGTTGTTTTTTTGAAGCATCAAGCTCCTTATGTTTTGTGAAGAAGATTGTTTTAAAAAAACTGTTATGTGAAGCTTTGTGTTTAGAACATCAAGATGGAGAATATTAAGGAACATTGGTTTTGGTATTTTTCATGAGTTTTTAATGAATTTTCCCTTATTTTCTACAGTGCACTTTTTACTACTTTTACTATACCAGCTATTTTAATTCACTAAACTTGGCTTTTTAAGAGTTTTCATGTCAACAACTAAACATAAAACTATCATATGATGTACATATACTCGATACTAATGGTTACCTAACCAACAACTTAGCATGTAACACTCTACAATTTATAAGCCACTACTATAGTTATAAAATAAAGTGTATTCGAAAATACCTCTTTATGCCGTTTGTAAAATAGTATTGTTGATGTGACCATGATCCCTTCTTTCTTGGACGAATTTTGTATACGATCCCTTCTCTCTCTCTTCCTCAGCTTCTTCTTCATCTAGAGTTTCTTCTGCGCGTTTTCCTGCTTTTGCTCTATTTTTCTCTCCTAAAACCACAAATCAAATGTCAAAATCAGTAGAGAGTCTGATCAACAAAGAGAACAAGAGAGGGTCTTCTACTCCTTTTAACTTATCTTTCAATATCTCCTGTTGAATTAGCTCTCTAAAATGTCTATAAGAACCCGTTATGCATAAGTCCTGTTGCACAAATGTTTAAAAAACCGTCAGTTTCAAAATTACAATGCTTTGACACAAGATTTTAAGTTCTAGAGATGACAAAAACCTTGAGATCACTTCCACTGTAGCCTTCTGTCATCTGCCAGAGCTCATGAAAATCAAGATCATCTGTCTTCTCTTTCGACAACAAAGTTCTCAAGATCTTCTCTCTCTGCTCTGTTATTCCCAAAACACAAAAAAAGGATCAGTAACAATAGTATACTCATCAAGAATGACATATATATATATATATATATATAGATTTACCATTTTTCTCTTAGTACCTCCCAAGTTGTTTTCTATTTGCGTTCCATTCAATTGAACCTTCTCACAGCTCCATATCTCAGAAGGTTTCCTTTGGGAATAAGAACAAGAAGATCAAAATCAGATTTGAAGTTATAAAAGCACTTTTTCATACTGTACAAAGAACATTTAATGTTAAGAGGACTATCCACCTCATGATGAACCATCAAAGATATGATCGCTCTCCACACTGACTGTAGAGTCCACGCAGAACTCCATGCGTTCTTCAATATTGGATGACATATCTCCCCTGTATACCCAATAACAGATATTACAACAAAAAAAACTCTTTCTTTGAGATTTCAATTTTTTAAAAATTACTTACCTTCAAATTCACATTAGGATGGAATATTTTAGCAGAGAACCGAACTTGAGGCGCCTGCAGAGGATACGGTTCGGGAACAGCAAACGCAAGATGAAACACTCCACCTTCATAAGGAGTCTCCGATCTGAAGAAACTTCTTTCTTAACAGCTTCTGGTCGTTTCTGCAGACACATCTATATTGGTTAACTAAAACTTCTATCGCTCAATACACTAGAAAAATACAGTTTAGAGTAATCTCAAAAATTTTGCTAAATAAGTAAATATACATATTAAACATCAGTCCTACTTACTTCTTTTTAACTTAGTGTGTCTATGATCACGGAGATTACGGTTAATCCTGCTCCACTGGCTTCCCCAATAGAAGAAACTTTGTAACCGCAACCACAGGATACTCTTGTGGAGGAACTTCCCATCTATCAACTCCAATACAGCTTCGAATGTGTTAAAAGAACATGTCGTCTGAATCTACAGAAGCTGTTATACCAATTCATCAATATACAAACAAAGAAACTAAAAAAGAATTAACTAAAATCCGAAATTTATATTTTGCTGACAGATACATTTGGAGTTCTACCAATGACTCATTCTTTTTCAAGCCGTGGAAAGAGCTGAATTAGCAAACACAGAATTTAAATTTAACAACAGACATCATCACCAACCAATATATACAGCTAATTATCTAATTAATTGAATAATTATGAAATAACACTTACCATGTAGAATGAGAGTAGGTTTTGTTTTAGGACATGATCACCGGCAAAAGCAGGAAAACCCACATGTTATCAGTTCGTATTCCCCTCTGGAACCTTTGTTTTAGGACAAGAGTAGGTTTCGTAGCTTGACCCTAGATCCCCTTCCAAACCGTGTGTAGATCGAAACAATATCTAAGAAAAAAAAACAAAAAAAAAGTAAAGAACATCAATGAGTCAAGCTTGAATGAAAAAAAAAAACCCTAAAGATTCTCAATAATAGAATGACGGGGGTGAGTGTTTATGTACCGTTTTTCACTGGCGATCTCTACATATCTTCTTAGTTTTGATTGAGAATCAGAAGAACAAGTCGCATGGATCTTAGCTTTGGTTTGATCGAAAAGTCTTCTGTTTTTTTTTGTCGGTGAAGAAACAAAACCGTTCGTTGTTCCCGGAATAAAAAGTAACAGATACCTAATGGGTTTTTGTGAAACACACATTGTTCTTTACTTTTTCATTACAATCTTGGGCCTGTATCACATTTAACTTTTATTAGCCCAAATCATTATCTGTAATTCGTTTTAATTTAGCTTTTGCTTATTTTATTTTTTTGTAGTTGGATTAATATTAAAAGAAATAAGTAAATATATTACATACTGTTATAAATACACTTCTTCTTTGTTTCTGTAAAAACATAATTTTCATCTCCAAGATATAGAATTTGTTTATATAAAATCCTTACAAATTTTGGCATTTTATTGTTTGCTAAACTTCATTTTTTTAACATTTCTATATGAAAAATATATTACAATGATATATATCCTTACTGTAACTTTTACTAAATATAAATTTAAATTTACACAAATAAAATGGCAGAAAATATATTATTTTTAATTTTTCATGTCATATCAAAGCTCGATAAAAAATTCGAATATGAAGAATCAAACCGATAACAATCTGAAAGAGTAATACAAAACTCGAAACAAAAAATTTATTAAATATCCAAATTATTCGAAAATTTGTTATTTAGATAACCGAAACCCTCTGACACACAAAAATTGTGACCCATCTAAATTATTTATTATTCACATGCAAAACAAATAACATTATAAACCAAAATCAAAACCCGCGCGGGCGCGCGGGTCCAGCTCTAGTTAACTATTGAAATTGTAACAATATTTAAGATTTCAGTTATTAACAACATGCAACCAGAAATCTCTTAAATATTTTATTTTTTTAATATATAATAAAAAGTGTGACATAATTTTATATGATTTACAAATACTTATAAATATACATTTTTACAATTATAAATACATTTATAAAAATTTACAAACAATTATTTATAAATTTATAAGTGTTTGTGGTTCAACTTGTTTACAAATCTTTAATTAGATGACTTAATAATACAATCCATCATTACAAAAAGATTTTTGTACTTCAATCTAAAATTTGAAGATAGTTGATTTTATAATTAATTTTTATTTTAGAATCGGTAAAAAATAAATCAAATCTAAAATCCCATCAAAACTATAATAATCTTTAAAATTTCACCTGTACTCATAGTAACCAAAAGTCACTTAAATGACTTTGGTTTAATATATAATAATAAGTGTAAATAATCATTATGATTTAAATAATTACCATAGCTACACATTTATACAATAATAAATAGATTTAGAAGAATTTACAAATGATTTTATTGCATTTTATAAGTGTTATAAATTAATTTATAAACCTTTATAACAATTAAATAAAAGTCTTATAAATG